>NW_007732706.1:108741-124056 GCF_000696425.1 Galeopterus variegatus
AAACAGGAAATCAAAACATTTCTTGAAACTAATGAATATACAGATACAGCATACCATAACCTGTGGGATATTGCAAAAGCAGTAATAAGAGGGAAGTTTATTGCAATCAATTTTTACTTAAAAGGAACAGAATGATTTAAAATAAACAACCTAATGCTACACCTCAAAGAACTAGAAAAACAAGAACAATCCAATCCCCAAATTATTAGACAGAAAGAAATAATTAAGATCAGGGCAGAGCTAAATGAAGTAGGGACCCAAAAAAGATACAGAAGATCAGTGAAACAAAAAGTTGGCTTTTTGAGAAGATAAACAAAGCAGACAAACTATTAGCTAGGCTAACAAAAGAAAAAAAGGAGGAAAGAGTATCTAAATAATAAAAATCAAAAATGAAAAAGGATACATTACAACCAATACCACAAATACAATGAATCATTAGAGACTATTATAAACAACAATATGCCAACAAATATGAAAACCTGAAGGAAATGGATAAATTTCTGGACACATACAAACTACCAAGACTGAATGAAGACATGGAAAACCTGAACAGACCAATAACAAGCAATGAGATTGAAGCAGTAATCAACAGTCTCCTAACAAAGAAAAGCCCAGGACCAGATGTCTTTAGTGCTGAATTCTACCAAACCTTTAAAGAGGAATGAATACCAATTCTCTTCAAACTTTTCCAAAAAAATTGAAACAGAGGCCCTCTCACAAATTCATTCTGTGAGGCCAGGAACATCCTGATACCAAAACCAGACAAAGATACAACAAGAAAGAAAACTACAGGCCAGTATCTCTGATGAACATAGATGAAGAAATCCTCAACAAAATATTAGCAATTAGAATACAGCAACACATCCAAAAAAATTATACACCAATATCTAGTGGGATTCATCCCAGGGAGGCAAGGATGGTTCAACATATGCAAGTCAATAAATGTGTTACACCACATCAACAAAATCAAGGATAAAACCATATGATTATCTCAATAGATGCAGAAAAAGTATTTGACAAAATTCAACATTTCTTCATGATAAAAGCTTTCAGCAAACTAGGTATAGAAGGAAAGTATCTCAACACAGTAAAAGGCATATATGACAAACCTACTGCCAATATAAAAAAAAAAGCATTCAGCTTTTCCGTTAAGAACAAGAACAAGACAGGGATGCCCACTCTCACCATTCCTATTTAACGTAGCATTGGAAGTACTAGCCAGAGCAATCAGGCAAAAGAAAGAAAGAAAGGGCCTGCAAAGTGGAAAAGACAAAGTCAAATTGTCATTGTTTGCAGATGACATGATCCTACATATATAAAAGCCTAAAGACTCCACCAAAAAACTCCTAGAACTGACAAATGAATTCAGTAATGTTGCAGGTACAAAATCAATATACAAAAATTAGTAGCATTTTTATACTCCAATAACGAACTAGCAGAAAAAGAAATCAAGAAAGCAAGCCTGTTTACATATAATAGCTACCAAAAAAATAAAATACCTGGGAATTAATTTCTGCCAGGAAGTAAAAGATCTCTGCAAGGAGAATTACAAAACACTGATGGAAGAAATTAAAGAGGACACAAAAAGGAAGAAAGATATTCCATGTTCATTGATTGGAAGAATTAATATTGTGAAAATGTCCATACTACCCAAAGTGATGTACAGATTCAGTGCAGTCCCATAAAAAATACCAATGATATTCTTCACAAAAATCGAAAAACAATCCTAACATTTATATGGAACAACAAAAGACCCCAAGTAGCTAAGGAAATCCTGAGCACAATAAATAAATAAAGCCAGAGATATTACACTACCTGACTTCAAGGTACAGTACAAAGCTATAGTAATCAAAACAGCATGGTAAGGGCATAAAAACAGACACATGGACCAATGGAACAGAATAGAGAACCCAGAAATCAATCCATGTACTTATAGCCAGCTGATCTTTGACAAAGCTGATAAGAATATCCATTGGGAAACGGATAGCCTCTTCAATATATGGTGCTGGGAAAACTGGATATCCACTTGTAGAAGAATGAAACTAGACCCTTACTTTTTGCTATATACCAAAATCAATTTAAAAATGGATTAAATACGGGCCAGCCCGGTGGCGCACTGGAGAGTGCCCCGCTTGGGAGTGTGGCGGCGCTCCCGCCAAGGGTTCGGATCCCATGTGGAGACCGGTTCCCACTCACTGGCTGAGCGCGGTGCGGGCGCAACACCGAGGGTTGCGATCCCGTTACCGGTCAGTAAAAAAAGACAAAAAGAAAAAAAAATGGATTAAATACTTAAACATAAGACCTGAAACTATAAAACTCCTAGATAAAAATACAAGGGAAACACTTCAATAGGTAGGACTGGCAAAGACCTTATGAATAAGACCTCAAAAGCACAGGCAACAAAAGAAAAAGACCTCAAAAGCACAGGCAACTAAAGAAAAAAATAAAGAAATGGGATTATATCAAACTTAAAAGCTTCTGCACAGCAAGGAAACAATCAAAGCAAACAGAGTGAAAAGACAACCTACAGGATGGGAGAAAATATTTGCAAACTATGTTATCTGACAAGGGATTAATATCCAGAATATACAAGGAACTCAAACAACTTAAGAAGAAGAAAAAAATAATGATCCAATTAAAAAATGGGCAAAGGAACTGAATAGACATTTCTCAAAAGAAGATATACAAATAGCCAACAGGTATATGAAAAAATGCTCAACATCACTAATCATCCGGGAAATTTTTGCATCTATATTCATCAAGGATATTGGCCTGTAGTTTTCTTTCTTGGTTATATCTTTATCTGGTTTTGGTATCAGGATGATGTTTGCTTCATAGAATGTGTTTGGAAGCTTTGCTTCTGTTTCAATCTCTTTAATAAGTTTTATTGTTTCGGGGTGTATATTTAAATCCTTTTCCCTGGGATGAATCCCACTTGGTCGTGGTGAATGATCTTACATATGTGTTGTTGTATTCTGTTTGCTAATATTTTATTGAGGATTTTTGCATCTATATTCATCAAGGATATTGGCCTGTAGTTTTCTTTCTTGGTTATATCTTTATCTGGTTTTGGTATCAGGATGATGTTTGCTTCATAGAATGTGTTTGGAAGCTTTGCTTCTGTTTCAATCTTTTGGAATAGTTTGTATAGAATTGGTGTCATTTCTTCTTTGAATGTTTGGTAAAATTCTGCTGTGAATCCATCTGACATTGGGACTATTTCCAAAAATCAAATACATCTTCATGTTGTCCACTTCTCAGTTTTAGTAAGTAAAACACTGGCAACACAATTTATTTCCCTTTTCCTCAGTGAAACCCAGTCCCCATCACAAATAGCAGTTCTGGCCCTGTCCTCAGATGCTTAGGCCGGGTAGGTGGGGCCCTGTGCTGGCATGCTCCTGAGTACTGTGGCTGCCTGGTCTTGTGGTGAGCCTGTGCTCTCTTCCTTTGTGTTGGTGCTTCTTCCAGCTGGTGGGTCTGCATCTCTCTTACCTGTCTCCTGACAAACCTGATGTTCACAGCTATTTCCATTCACTTTATGCAGGGCAGAAGTAGATGTTACCAAGGTGAGTCAGGAAGTATCGCAGAATGACGTCACCAGATTGAAAACTTAAAAGTGTGAATGATGACCTCTTCTACAGAACTGAGTGCTGTAACTTTCTGCCCTCTACCTTTCTTGGGCTCAATGTCCTTTTAGTGGTTTTTAGTACGTATACTCAGAGTTGTGCAGCCATCCCCACTATCTAATTTTGAATATTTTTATCACCCCACAAAGAGACCTCATACCCCCTGCCCTCCACCCCTGGAAATCACTAATCTGCTCTCTGTCTCTATGATTTGCCTCTTCTGGACACTTCATATAAACGGAATCATGCAATATGTGGCCTTTTGTGTCTGACTTCTTTCACTTAGCATAATGTTTTCAAGTTCATCCATGTTGTAGTATGTATCAGAACTTCATTTCTAATTTTTATGCCTGCATAATATTCCATTCTATGGATATATTACATTTTATTTATCCATTCATCAGCTGATAAACTTTTGGGATGTTTCCAGTTTGGGACTGTTATTTGAATAATGCAGTTATGAACATTTGTGTACAAGTTTTTGTGTGGACCTGTTTTCACTTCTCTTATGTATATACCTAGGAGTGGAATTGCTAGATCTTACGGCAACTCTATATTTAACTTTTCAAGGAACTACCTGTGTTTCAAAGTGGCTGCATTATTTTACATTCCTATCAGCAATGTGTGAGGACTCTGATTTCTCCACATCTTCACCCACACTTTTTACTTTCTTTCGTTATAATTGTAGCCATCCTAGTAGGTGTGAAGTAGTATCTCATTGGGGTTTTGATTGGCATTTCCCTAACAACTAATGATATTGAACACTTTTTTTAATGTGCTTATTGGCCATTTGTACATCTTTGGAGAAATGTCTATTCAGAAACTTTACCCATTTTTAAACAGGGTTATTCATCTTTTTATGGTTGAGTTGTAAGAGTTCTTTATATACTCTGGATATAACTCAGATATATGATTTGCAGATCTTTTCTCCCATTTGGTAGATTGTCTTTTCACTTTCTTGATGGTGACCTTTAAAGCACACATTTTCAGGGCCGGACCTGTGGCGCACTCGGGAGAGTGCGGCGCTGGGAGCGCAGCGACGCTCCTGCTGCTTGTTTGGATCCTATATAGGGATGGACGGTGCACTCACTTGCTGAGCACGGTGCAGACGACACCAAGCCAAGGGTTGCGATCCCCTTACTGGTCACGAAAAAGACAAAAAAAAAAAAAAAAAAAAATTTCAGTTTTGGTAAAGTCCAGCTTCTCTGTTTTTTCTTTTGTCACTTGTGCTTTCAGATATTCTATTTGATGTATTCCATGACTTGTCTGAAAAATCTGATTTATTCACTGGGAACATAACTGTATTATTCTCAGTTTCCCTGATTTGGAATTATAAAGCATTTGATTTAAAATGTTTGCCAACTATACGAGGGTACTTCAAAAGTTCATGGAAAGATTTGTACTATCTTTTAATTCTATTTTTTTATGAACTTTTTTTTTTTTCCTTTTTTGTCTTTTTTTACTGACCGGTAATGGGATCGCAACCCTCGGTGTCGCGCCCGTACCGGGGACCGGCAACGGGATCGCAACCCTCGGTGTCGCGCCCGTACCAGGGACCGGCAACGGGATCGCAACCCTCGGTGTTGCGCCCGCACTGCGCTCAGCCAGTGAGCGGGAACCAGTCTCCATATGGGATCCGAACCCTCGGCGGGAGTGCCGCCGCGCTCCCAAGCGGCGCACTCTCCAGTGTGCCACCGGGCCGGCCCTTTTTATGAACTTTTTGAAGTAGCCTTGTATATAAAGGAGCTTAGACATGTTGATACTATTTGAGCTAGTAAACACATTTCTGTGTACTTAGCCTCAGGAAATAATTTGATAGAAGAAAAACATCCAATATGTCCAGAGATGTTTATTTCACTGTCATCCATGCAAATGGGATGCTGTTCAACAGCTGGGGTGGGTGGGTGGGGGGATGAGTTAAATCCATTGTGGAACATTATTAGGCAGCTATCAAATGTTATAATTATGAAGCTTCTATAACAGAAAAGTTTATGATGTAATTTTCAGTGAAGAAAACACAAGTGTGTGCTCATTATGATTAAAAATATGTATAAAATCTTTGCACTAGATGGAAGGGCATACAAAATTATAAGTAGTTTTATTTATTTTATTTTGCTGGCTGGTACAGGGATCTAACCTTAAACCTTGGTGTTATCAGCAGCACACTCCAACCATCTGAGCTAAGCAGCCAGCTGGTAGTTTTATTTTCTTAAATTTAATTTAATATTGGTATTTTGTCTTTACAATTAAAAACTAAGTAAAAAATGTGTGCATGACATTTCAAATTGATGGGAGAAAAGTTGACAAGTGGTTATATCTAGGTACATATTTATTCTTAATACCAATTTTTTAATAGCAATTATTTTTATCATCAAAAAAATAGTTTGCTGTGTTTGTTTACTAAGAATTTGAATAGAGATGTTTTAATTTTCTTTTCATTTTTATATCAAATCCAGACACTGATAATTGGATTCTAGTATTAGAATTACTATTATTTTAGTCATTGCAGCATTATCATTTGCTGAAAAGAAAGGTAGTGATGATTATGATAAAGGTAGTGGTGATACATTAGTAACAGGGGTCACAGAAGCACTTTTCTCAAGGGATCTCATGAAATTATTATTATAATCATTTTACGTATAAGAAAATAATTAACTCAGCTTTTGAAATAAATTTCAAACAGATCAAAGATTTAATAGTTGTTTTTTTTAAGGAACAATAAAGGCAACAAAAGAAAAATAAAATGAAAAATAAAAAAGCAAGCCCCATACAAGGTTACACATAAGATGCACACCCAGGGTGAGGCCATGCTTTGAGCTGTTGCACCAGAGAGAGAATGTACAGCTTGTTGGGCCACAAACTGGTTCTATGGATCCCCTGACCCTTCAACCTTCGGCTTCATCTGAGTGACAGTGGTTTGGGGTATAGCCAGTAACTGTGAGGTGATTCCTTTTCTGTGGCTGGAATAGATGTGGTACAGCAGCAGACAGAGAAAGGCCACAGAAAGAGGCCAGGCTCTTCAGCAGCCAGTGTTCCTGCCCACCCCACCCCTGCCATTCACACTGCAGTGAACTTTGTCTCTGGGCCAGGAATGGGAGAGACAGAGTCATCATCTTGTTCTCATATGTGGGAAGGCTATGAAGAGAAAAACCCTGTTGGCCCAAACATTTAAACAAGAATTACACTGGGATCTTTTGTTCTCGCTCTGACATGGTCAGAATTAATTTGGAGGTCTAAAAGAGGGTGTTTTTTGTTTATTTGTTTTGTTTTGTTTTGAATCTGAGTTTCTTAATGCAAGGATAGAGAGGGGGAAAGAAACCAAGAAACATGGCTTACGTCTGTCATACAGTACTGGAACCTCGCCAGGTCATTCTTCAGGGGATATTCACATTGCTTCATTTTGTTAGTGTGTAGGGGACTCCTGACTCAGAGTTCATTTCCACATTGCTGATGGAACTCCTTGTGAAAATACCTAGAAGACAAGCAGTAGAGGGTGTCTGGGTAGCTGAGAAATATGCAGACAGAGCTTAAGAGATCTTAAGGGCCGGCCCGATGGCACACTGCTACAGTGCGCCGCTTGGGAGCGCGGTGGTGCTCCCGCCAAGGGTTTGGATCCCACATACAGACCGGTTCCCGCTCACTGGCTGAGCGAGGTGTGGGCGCGACACCGAGGGTTGCGATCCCGTTGCCGGTCCCGGTGCAGGCGTGACACTGAGGGTTGCGATCCGTTGCCGGACACGAAAAAAGACAAAAAAAAAAAAAAAAGAGAGATCTTAATTTTTTTTCTCTTCTTCCTCAGATTTATAGGGAAAACCTGCTTTCTGCAAACAACTGAAAGAGCTGCCCTTAGAAACTCTTTTCTTTGGCCCTCATGGAGTAGCTAGAACTTGTATTCTGAGGCCATTGGTGGGACAAGCTCTTGCCTGCTGATCACCCAGAAAAACTGTCACCATGGCCAGCAAGAGGAAATCCACCACTCCGTGCATGATCCCAGTGAAGACTGTGGTGCTGCAGGATTCCAGTGCAGAGGCCCAGTCTGCTCAGGTCTTGCCAGAAGGGCCCCAGCAGGATCTGCCCCCAGAGGCGCCTGCCACTAGCAGCGAGGCCACCCAGAACTCCAGCAGTACTGATGGCTCTGCATTGGCCAACGGGCATCAGAGCACTTTGGATGGCTATTTATATTCCTGTAAATACTGTGATTTCAGATCACAGGATGTGACCCAATTTGTAGGACATATGAACTCAGAGCACACAGACTTTAATAAAGACCCAACTTTTGTATGCACTGGGTGCCCTTTTCTGGCAAAAAACCCTGAAGGGCTTTCCTTGCACAATGCCAAGTGTCACTCAGGGGAAGCCAGCTTTGTGTGGAATGTGGCCAAGCCAGACAATCATGTAGTCGTGGAGCAGAGCGTCCCTGAGAGCACTAGCACTCCTGACCTAGTAGGAGAGCCCAACACTGAAGGGACTGATGGACAGGCTGAAATCATCATTACCAAAACTCCAATCATGAAGATAATGAAAGGCAAAGCTGAAGCCAAAAAAATTCATATGCTCAAGGAGAACGTCCCCAGCCAGCCTGTGGGTGAGGCCTTACCAAAGCTGGCAGCTGGAGAGGTGGAGGTGAAGGAGGGGGACAACTCCTTTGTCAACGGGGCAGTTCCAGTCATCCAGGCATCTACAAGCTCCATAAAACCCCCCCATGCCACCAACGGGCCCCTGATAGGAACAGTGCCAGTCTTGCCAGCTGGTATAGCACAGTTCCTCTCCCTCCAGCAGCAACCCCCGGTACATGACCAGCACCACACCCACCAGCCACTGCCCACATCCAAGGCCCTTCCCAAAGTAATGATCCCCCTGAGCAGCATTCCAACCTACAATGCAGCCATGGACTCCAACAGCTTCCTGAAGAACTCCTTCCACAAGTTTCCCTACCCCACCAAAGCTGAGCTCTGCTATTTGACTGTGGTAACTAAGTATCCAGAAGAACAGCTCAAGATCTGGTTCACAGCCCAAAGGCTGAAGCAGGGTATCAGCTGGTCCCCTGAGGAGATAGAGGATGCCCGGAAGAAGATGTTCAATACAGTCATCCAGTCTGTACCTCAGCCCACAATCACGGTTCTCAATACGCCCCTGGTTGCCAGTGCTGGCAACGTCCAGCATCTCATCCAGGCTGCTCTCCCAGGTCATGTTGTAGGACAGCCAGAGGGCACTGCAGGGGGACTTCTGGTCACTCAGCCACTGATGGCCAATGGGTTGCAAGCACCAAGCTCATCTCTCCCCCTCACAGTTACATCTGTCCCCAAGCAGCCAACTGTGGCACCCATTAACACTGTGTGTTCAAACACAACATCAGCTGTGAAGGTGGTCAATGCGGCCCAGTCACTCCTCACGGCATGCCCCAGCATAACTTCCCAAGCCTTCCTTGATGCTAGCATCTACAAAAATAAGAAATCTCACGAACAGCTGTCAGCTCTGAAAGGGAGCTTCTGTCGGAACCAGTTCCCAGGGCAGAGTGAAGTTGAGCATCTGACCAAAGTGACTGGCCTCAGTACCAGAGAGGTGCGGAAATGGTTCAGTGACCGGAGATACCATTGCCGGAACCTGAAAGGCTCCAGAGGCATGATGCCTGGAGATCCCAGCTCCATCATCATTGACTCTGTGCCAGAGGTGCCCGTCTCCCCATTGTCCAAGGCCCCTGAAGTGACCTGCATCCCGGCAGCAGCTACACTAGCAGTGCACCCTTCTGCCAAGCGACAATCTTGGCACCAGACTCCTGACTTCACACCAACCAAATACAAGGAGAGAGCACCTGAGCAACTCAGGGTCCTGGAGAGCAGTTTTGCACAAAACCCCCTGCCTCTTGACGAGGAACTGGACCGCCTGAGAAGTGAAACCAAAATGACCCGAAGAGAAATTGATAGTTGGTTTTCAGAGAGACGGAAAAAAGTGAATGCTGAGGAGACCAAGAAGGCTGATGGGAATGTCTCTCAGGAGGAAGAAGAGCCTGCTGAGGGTGAGGGTGGAGAAGAGTGCCCAGCCATTGAGCTGAGGGTCCCTGGAGAAAATGGTTCCCCAGAGGGGCCCAGCAGCCACACTTTGGCAGAGCGCAAAGTCAGCCCCATCAAAATCAATCTCAAGAACCTGCGGGTCACTGAAGCCAATGGCAAGAGTGAGCTTCCAGGGCTGGGTGCCTGTGAACCTGAGGATGATGGGCCAAGCAAGCTGGCAGAGCAGCCCCCAGGAAAAGTGAGCTACAAAAAGACGGCCCAGCAGCGGCACTTGCTGCGGCAGCTCTTTGTCCAGACGCAGTGGCCCAGCAACCAGGACTATGACTCCATCATGGCCCAGACAGGCCTGCCGCGACCAGAGGTGGTGCGCTGGTTTGGAGACAGCAGGTACGCCCTGAAGAATGGCCAGCTGAAGTGGTATGAAGACTACAAGAGGGGCAACTTCCCACCAGGGCTGTTGGTCATTGCCCCGGGCAACCGGGAGCTGCTGCAAGACTATTACCTGACACACAAGATGCTGTATGAGGAAGACCTGCAGAACCTCTGCGACAAGACCCAGATGAGCTCCCAGCAGGTCAAGCAGTGGTTTGCTGAAAAAATGGGTGAGGAGACCCGGGCCATGGCAGACACAGGCGGTGAGGACCAGGGCCCTGGTGCTGGTGAGCCTGTGGCAGTTCACAAAGGGATGGGTGACACCTATTCAGAGATGTCTGAGAACAGTGAGTCATGGGAGCCCAGCGCCCCTGAGGCCAGCTCAGAGCCCTTTGACACTTCGAGTCCCCAGGCCGGACTTCCACTAGGTAAGGAGTACATGGGAGCCATGGCTGTCCTCTGTGGGTGAGGAGAGGATGCACTCCTGAGGGGCACCTGCTATCTCTGAGGCTGTCTGGCAGCAGGACTAACTGCCTGGCTGCTTCAGGATGGCTGGCAGCAGAAGCCATGGGAGCATAACATGACAAAGGGTTGAGAGTTGTTTTTTTGTTTGTTTTATGTTTTTAAAAACCTGTGCAGGGGAAAGAAGATGGTGAACATAAAGGGGTCCAAGCTTTTCTAGCCATTTCTTAGCAATAGGAGAATAAGTAAATAGGTCAAAACATCATTTGAATCAGGCAGATCCACAACCGGAGAGAGCAATAGGATGTTAAAGGAAATTCAACTGTTCCTTTTGGTGAAAAAAAGGAAAGAGAGCCTTTAATTGTCCTTAGATACATGAAGTACTTTTTTCCAACATTGAAAATCCTGTCTTGTGTTTCTGTCATTCTTTCTTATATACTAGAAATATTTATTGTAATGGAAAATCACCTTCCCTCTTGGACATATACTACAGGATCAAAAGCTTGAATTTTGCTCCTCAGTTTCTCTGGATCATGGTATTTTAATATCTGAATGTAAAATTTAGGAGATGATTTTATCATTTAAGACACAGTTTTCAAGCCCCAGACAAGTCACATTACTGGGTGTTGATTTCTAGGTTCTTGGTCCTTGAGTTCCTAGCCTCTGCCTTTCCTCCCTCACCTTCTATATTTGTCTCCTCATTAGAGGCCCCATCACAGGGCAGCCAGAAGCTCGGGTGGGAGCCAGGAGGAAGGAGTGTTGCAGCAGCTGAAGGGATTGTGGTTCCAAAATGGCAGCCCTTATATTTCCTGGATGTTGTTCCATTGTTTCCATAAAATAGCTGAACATTGTTGTTATTTGTTTATTTTGGCTCAGCAAATCCCAGCTCTTCCACCCCAGTTGCTTTCTAATTAAGACCTCTAAAAAGGACAAAGTTCTTTTTCTTTCTCTGAATATTTTAAATTCATTTGAACACAACAGTTTTGAAAAATAGTTCTGCTGTTGTTTCTTCACTCAGTTAAGGAAACTGAGACTTCCAAGTCTCCCCATAATTTTTAGGGGGAAGGGTGCCATGTTTTCCATCTGTTTAGCATTTGCAGAAAGCCTATCATTTTCATGCTCACATATTAAGGTGAAACCCAGGTCTGCAAAGCAAACAGAGCAAACACCTGGTGGAGTAAGCAGTTAGGGTGTGAGCACAGGGGGCCACTGGCTTCTTGCTGGCCTCTCCAACTCTGGCCATGTTCTCACTGGGGCAAGAGTGGGGGAAGATACTCCTTTCTTCCAGGCCTTATAGCTGATAGCCTGCTTCATGAAGTGGCTGATGGCACATCCTAGAGTCAGAACAGCATGGGAGGGAGATTTCTTATAGCTGGTTTAACCTTTTCAGTACAGAGCAGGTTGTCTCCCCTCTATCACCTGTAAGGCTTTGTGCAAGTTGGGCTAAGTGTCCCTACGTTGTACCCAGCTCTATACTTCTCGTGATTTCCACTAGCCTGGGGTGTCATGCTCAAGGATGTTTGAATAAGTTTGTTACAGAAGCTAACCTGGAAAGAGTGACATCAAGGAAAACTGCAGAGTAGGAAGCACCAGGAATCTGTTCTTCTACCAGAGCATCTATTGAGCTGGGAGTAACCATCTGAAGCAACTATTTTAGAATTCTGAGTCTAGCTGAATGCAACATCCAGAGTAGGGCTTGATGGAGAGACTTGTAAATTTTGGTGAATTTCTATGTTTTACATAGCATCTCCCTGTGCCCCAGCCCTGCAGCAGGCAACCAGTGTGACTGTGACCCAGGTTCCTGGTGGGGTTTGTTGGTGCCAGGGTGGGCAGTAACAACCTTGTCTTCCAAAAGTCAGGGTTTTGTGTTTTGATTGCTAATTGCTTCATTTCATCACTGACCAACTAGCAAAAAGGCTGGTCACTGTTTCAACATCTGCTGCCACCGGCCCCCCATTCCATCCCCACTCCCAGGCTGAAGCAGCTTCCCAGCCAGAAGGAGATTTAAAGTGACAGTACCCTTTTATTTCTCTCTCTTTTTTTTTTTAAAGATGACCGGTAAGGGGATCTTAACCCTTGACTTGGTGTTGTCAGCACCACGCCCAGCCAGTGAGCAACCGGCCATCCCTATGTGGGATCCGAACCCAGGGCCTTGGTGTTATCAGCACCACACTCTCCCAAGTGAGCCACGGGCCGGCCCTCTTTTCCCTCTTTTGATGAGCCAGACATTTAAGGAAATCTTAGGTCACTGGCTGACCACAGAGATAATAGAACAGAAACTTCAGTGACCCTACACCACAATGAATACACAGTTTGCAAAAATAGTTTGGAAAAGTCACAAACAGATGTCTCCAACCCTCAGCAAGCAAAAATCAGCAGTCCCTGAGGCATGAGAGAATTATATTACCAGTTACCACAACATAATACTCAGAATGTACCATTCTCAACAAAAAAGTACAAAACACAAAAAGAAATAGGAATGTGTGGCCCATTCACGGTGGGGGAGGCAGTGGGGAGGGGGGAGGAATTTGAGAGACACCACCCTTGAGGAAGTCCAGACAATGAAATTATTAGTCAAATACGTTAAATCAACTGTCTTAAATATGTTCAATGAGCTAAAAGAAACCATGGACAAAGAACTAAAGGAAATCAGGAAAACTATGTATGAATAAAATGAGAATATCAATAAAAAGATAGAAAGTATGAAAAGGAACCAAACAAATTTTAGAACTGAAAAGTACAGCCACTGAAATGAAAATCTTGCTAGAGGTGTTCAACAGAAGATTTGAGCAGGCAGAAGGGATTAGTGAATTTGAAGATAAGACAATTGAAATTATCCAAAGCAGCAGAAAGAAAAAAGAATGAAGGAAAGTGAACAGTCTGAGGAACCTGTGGGACATCATCAAGCATAATGATATATGCATTATAGAAAATCCCCAAAGAAGAGAGAAAGGGAAGAGATAATATTTGAAGACTTTCCTGATGAAAGACATGAATCTACACATCCAAAAAAATCAATTCCACTAGGATAAACTCAAAGAGATCCACATCAAGACACATTATATTAAAATTGTCAAAACCCAAAGGCAAAGAGAATATCAAAAGCAGCAAGAGGAAAGTAACCAAATCTTCAGTAAAATTAACAGCTGATTTCTCAGCAGAAACCATAGAGGCTGAAAGGCACTGGAATGACATATCTAAAGTTCTGAAAGAAGAAAAAATATGTCAAGCAAGATTTCTATGTCTGACAAAACTATCCTTCAAGAACGAAAGAGAAATTAAGACACTTTCAGAGCAACCAAAACTGAGGGAGTTCATTACCAGTAGATTTGCACAACTAGAAATGCTAAAGGGAGTATGTCAGGCTGCAATGAAAGGACACTGAACAGTAACTTGAAACCATAAGAAAAATTAAGAACACTAGTAAAGGTAACTTTATAGGGAAATATAAAATCCAGTACTATTGTACTTTTGACTTGGCTTGTAACTTTTCTCTTTTTCCTATATAATGTAAAAAGAAAATGCATAAAAAATCACACGTCTATGTTAATGGACATATAATGTAGTATAGGAGCAGTGTCTGTAAAATATCAAAACTAAGTTAGTATTAAATTAGATTGTTATAAGTTTAAGATATGAATTATAATCCCCAAGTTTTAAAAATACAACTTTTAAAAATACAGAAAAGGAAAGAAGGGAATCAAAATAGTACATTGCAAACTATCAAATAAATATATTTTAAAAAAGGAAGTAAAAAGGGGGCCAGACTGTGGCTCACTTGGGAGAGTGTGGTGCTGATAACACTAAGGCCACTGGTTCAGATCCTATATAGGGATGGCTGGTTAGCTCACTGGCTCAGCATGGCACGGACAACACCAAAGCCAAGGGTTAAGATCCCCTTACTGGTCATCTTTAAAAAAAAAAAACAACAGTAATGGAGGAATTGAAGAATCAAGGATGTATAAGACATACAAGAAACAAACAACTAAATGGCAGAAGTAAATCATTATCAGTAATCACATTAAATGTAAATGAATTAAGCTCTTCTGTTAAAGATTGGCAGATTGGATTTATAAAACAGGATTCATCTGTATGGTATCTACAGGAGACTCACTTTAGATAAGAGGACACAAAGTAGATGAAAGTAAAAGGATAGAAAAAGATATGCCATGCAAATAATAATCAAAATAGAGCTAGGGTGGCTATATTATCATCAGACAAAATAAACTTTAAACAAAGAAAGGTTACAAGAGACAAAGAAGGATATTATGTATTGATAAAAGATTAAACACAGCAAGAAGATATAATAATTATTAACATATATATTCATAATACAGCCCCAAAATATATGAAGCAAAACTTGACAGGATTCAAGGGAGAAATAGACAAGAATAGTTGGAGGCTTGAATTACCCCACTTTTAATAATGGATATAAAAACCAGATGAGAGATCAATAAGGAAACAGAAGATTCAAACAACACTATAAACCAATTAGACCTAATAGACATAAACAGAACACCACCCAACAACAGCAGAATACGCAGAATACACATTCTTCTCAAGTGCACATGGAATGCTCTCCAGGATAGACAATAAGTTAGGCCATGAAATGAATCTTAATAAATTTTTAAAAATTGAAATCATACAAAGTGCATTTCCAATCACAATGGAATGAAACTAGATGTTAATAATAGAAAACTGGAAAATACACAAATATGTGGAAGTTAAACAATATGCTCTTAAAAAACTAATGGGTCGGCCGGCCTGGTGGCGCACTGGATAGTGCGCCGCTTGGGAAGCGCGGCGGCACTCCCGTCCGAGGGTTCGGATCCCACATACAGACC
>NW_007732706.1:124094-124551 GCF_000696425.1 Galeopterus variegatus
CAAAAACCAAAAAAAAAAAAAAAAAAAAAAAAACTAATGGGTCAGATCCCTGCACTGGCCAATTTCCAAAAAAATTAAAAAATAAAATAAAAATTGTGAGATACAAGCTACTTACAGAGAAGTATAGAAAACATCTCTGTGCAGGATAAAAAAGGAAAGAAAAAAAAAAAACCTAATGGGTTTTTAAAAAAACAAACAGTCTAATAAATATACATTCTTTTATATTTATCGAGATAATTATCAAGCCAGACAAAACAATACTAATGGGTCGAAAGAGAAATCATGAGGGAAATTACAAAATACCTCAAGGCAAGTAAAAACACAGCACACTAGAATTTATGGGATGTAGCAAAAGCAATCCAAAGAGGGAAGTCTACAGCTGTAAATGCATATGTTAAAAAAGATCTCAAATCAATAACCTAACTGAACACTTTAAGTAACTAGAATATATATATAT
>NW_007732706.1:125551-126690 GCF_000696425.1 Galeopterus variegatus
TATATATATATATATATATATATGCCCAAAGCTAGCAGAAGGAAGGTAATACAGAAACATACAAAAAAAATCAATGGAACAGAGTTGGGTTTGTGGGCTAGCTGGTTAGCTCAGTTGGTTAGAGTGCAGACTTATAACACCAAGATAACAGGTTTGGATTCCTGTTCCAGCCAGCCACCTCCCCCCAACCCCAAAAGTTGGGTCTTTGAAAAGGTCAACAAAATTGACAAACCTTTGGCTAGACTGACCAAGAAAAAGCCACAAAAAAAATTGTTAGAGCTAATAAATGAATTTGGCAAAGTTGCAGGATATAAAAATCAATACACAAAAATCAGTTCTATTTTTATACACTTGCAATGAACAGTATGAATGGAAATTTTAAAAATCCATTTACAGTAGCATCGAAAAGAATAAATGTTTAGTAATAAATTTAACCAAAGAGGCAAAAGATGTATACACTGAAAACCACAAAACATTGCTGAAAAAAATTAAAGATGACCTAAACAAATGGAAAGACATCCCATGTTCACGGACTGGAAGACTTCATATTGTTAATATGATGCTACTACCCCCCAAAATCTACAGATTCAATATCAGAATTTGGGTTGGCCAGTTAGCTCAGTAGAGCACAGCCTCGTAACACCAAGATCAAGACTTTGGATCCCTGTACTAGCCAGGCAGCCCCCCCACTCCCCGCAAATCACATTGATGTTTTTACAGAAATAGAAAAATTAATCCTAAAATTCATGAAATCTCAAGGGACCCCAAATAGCCAAAACAAGTTGAGAAAGAAGAATAAAGTTTAGTGTTCACACTCACTTTTTAATTTCAAAGTTTAGTACACAGCTACAATGATCAAAACAGTGTGGTAGTAGCATAAGGAGAGACATTCAGACCAATGGGATAAAATGAAGAGCCCAGAAATCCTCACATAATGGTCAGTTGATTTTCACAGGGGGTTCAAAGACCATTCGGTGAGGAAAAGACAGTCTTCAACAAAATGTGCTGGGAGAACTGGACATGCAGAACAAAGCTGGACGCTTACCTTATGCCATATACAAAAATTTACTAAAAGTGGAAGATGGCGACGGGTCTGGAGTGAGTGTGCCAGAGGACAGAGAGAGCCTGTGAAGTGTGCG
>NW_007732707.1:1023-20421 GCF_000696425.1 Galeopterus variegatus
CCTTGAGAGAATAATATTGAGTGAAACGAGTCAGGCAGAGAAAAAGAAATACCACATGTTCTCACTTATTGGTGGGAGCTAAAAAATAAACAAATTAATTTACCCACAAACACACACAAAAAAAACCGGGGGTGGGATGGGGAAGAAGATATAACAACTATACTTTTTTTGAAGTTGTTACAACAAGCAAACGGAAAGGACATTCTTGGGGGGGAGGGGAGAGAGGGAGGAGGGCAGGAGGTGTCGGTGAAGGGCCATAATAATCATATACATTGTATATTGACAAAATAATAATTAAAAAAAATAAATAAATATAGCTGACTTCCACTTTCACCAACATTTGACTTTTGGGTTGTTTGTTTTTGTTTGGGGCAGGCAGCTGAACTTGGGTTCAGTAATAAGTTTTTGACAAGCCTACGCCTGGAGCTGAATGCCCTGGGGTAAAAGATTTTGGCAAGCCAAGCCAGGGTTTTCGTTTGGGGCGGGCAGCCAGACTTGGGCCCAGTAACATATCCACAAGAGCTCGGCTTTTAATGCAACATGCAAGAACCGAAAGACAGCTCTTTGAAGCTGTCCTGTATTTTTTGCTGAGGTTAGAAAAAATATGTAATGTTTTCCTGGGGAAAGACTTATATCCTAAAAGTAAAAGTCTTGACAGCCACAGAAGTGATTACAATGATATACTAAAGTGTCCACTCACCTTTTATTGAAGGTGACACTTTGGTTTTTTATGGCTTTCATTATACTCTTAGTCTAAATTTCCCTGCTAATTTATAATCCTGATCACTAGGGCCAATGATGTATGAATGGCACGAGATGTAACTTCTGGTTTAAAAGTGCACCTCCCCATTCTCATTTACTGGCCAGAGAGAGCTTGTCGACACCACTGGAATGTGCTTCCTAGGTGATGAGGTCAGCAGGACATCTTGAAGGAATAAGAACATCTGGCACCCTTTGTGCACACCAAGAATGGTATTTCTGGGGTGAGTGGGGCTGCCCTGGGCCAGAGCAACCTTTTGTACAGCTGATTTGAGCAGATCCTGACCACTGTTTATTCAAACATTCCTAACTGCGAATGAAGTGCCAACTATGGCTGCCTACCACAGGACGAGTCCTTTGAAGTTTCTGGGTGCATTGCTTTGGTGTCCTCCTATTTACTAAATAAGACTAACAGACCTAATTGTGCCTATTCTCAACACTGAATCCGAGCCAAGTTTTGCACTTGTCTGTGGAATGATGCTGATCATCTGCTCAGGCTACATGGTCTGTGTCGGGCAGATCCTATAGAATGAACTGCTTCATGAAATTTGAGATGAGATAGGACTGCACACAGCATGCTGGGGGCCACTTTCGCCTTAACCCCAGGCCCTGCTGTTTAAAACCCTTGGAGAGAGAGATGCAGGAATATACCAATGTCAGCCTTAGGCACAATCAGGAGTAGACAAACTTGGTCTTGGATTTCTCTCTATCCCATTTTGCATGATTTCCTTCCTCTTGCCCTGTCGCAATTCCACCAGTATCTGGTTACCTCTGCAGCCCCTCATCACGATCCACAAGTAGCGACAGCACTCTTACTATCTAAGCCTTTTACACAGCCATTAGAAGACATGATCCCTGCACCCTCTTCTTTCCCTCCCTCCATCCACCCAGCAGAATGATTCTCCCGCCTCCGGACTACAATGGAATTTTTACGTGCTGCTGTTTAGTGTTTCCCGTGTCACATTATACTTCTGATGTTTGCTGGTTTTCTCCCCAGCTAGACTGTGAGCTTTTTTGAGGACAGCAGTTGTATCTCATTCACATCGTATCTCCAGGGCACTGCATGATGTGCACACAGCAGGTGCCTAATGAGTGAATGAATAGAGATCATAGAGAAATGGGACATGTAAATTAAATAATTATCAGTCCCCAAATATCCTGGGTTATGAAGATAGGATGGCTGCTTGGATCTGGACAGGAATCAAGATGCTTGTGGGCTAGGGCAGCTGAGAAGCCTGCACTGAAGAGGGGACCTGGGTTGGACCTTGGTGACAAAGATGGTGAAATCCTCAACTCCATTTTTCTAGAGTACTTTGCAATATTCTTTCCCCAAAATGCCCTGTTTCTCCCCTCGCCCTGTGCCAAAGGGAGACAGGAAGCTCTCTGCTTCATGCTGGAGTTTCCTTTCCACTCTTACTTCCCCTACTTACCCATTAAAATACAGTTAATTAAGGTCTCAAAATGGAAATTCAGCCCAAATTCATTAGGGCTATTGTGAATTTCTTAGGTGGAAATTTAAAAATTTTTTTAGCTTTTCTCATGGCATCTAATTAAACATGTACCATAAAAGAAAAATCAATGGAAATAAAAACTAGTAGAAAATGGAATTGTTATCAGAGAGAAACATAAAATTGCATCATTAAAAATCTTAGATTCCTAAAATGATCTAATCATATTAGGTTTCGAAAAACTGCCTCAGAAAGATAATGGCCACCATTTTTTTAAATGTCCATTTAATGTTTAATTTAACTCTGAATATTACAGTATTTTCTTAGCTCTGTTCTTTTATATTTGTTATCTATTTTTCTTACACTGAAAATCTTGATTCTCAAAGACATTAACAAATTTACTCATTTGTTCTATTTCATAATGTACATAAAATTGTTAAAAAATTATAATACCAACACTAACAATAAAACTACAGAGTAAAGTTGAACATTTTTGTGCCGTTCTTTTTGTCTTCAGAATATATTTCACTAAAAATGTACAGTCAGAGAACTATGTTGAAAAGCTCTTAAAATAAATGTTTTCTTCTGTGGTTATGTTGCTGGTATCCTTACACCAAGTTTAGGTTCTCCATTTGTTTCTGTTTGTTTTTGATTTTAAGTTTTTTTTCCTTTTCTCATTTAACTTAATGTTTTAAATATGTAAGCATTTGTATCTTTCATAAGTAAAAATAAAAAGACATACTGAGAACAGCCTGAGGCCGATCCTTATCCCCCAACGCTTACCACAGAGGGAACATTAAATATCCCATCTTTTACATCTATCACAGAGCTCTCTGATTTACAAATACATTAAAAGAGAGCCCTTTGGCAAGTATTGTGTTCCCTTTGCTTGTCCATTACCTCAAGCTCCCTCTGTCAGAAACCTACTGCCTCACGCACAACTTCTGCCATTATAAGAATATCTGTCAATTTCTTCAAGCTGTATCCATGAACTTGTTGGAATACTTCAAAGGCAAAAAAAAAAAAAAAAGGTGGGGGGTGCATATGCTACCTGTTTTCATAATTTAATAATTTTTCTTAAATGCTATTTGGAGAAGTTGTTCTTCTGAGCTTGGGAAGGACACAAGGAAACAGGAGCTTCCCATGGGAGGGCCCAGCTCTGCCCATGTCACAGAGTGAACAGAACCAAGCTCAGGAAGGCAGGGGAGGGGAGGGGCTCCACTGAAAATGTGCCTAATGGAATCCAAGAAGTCAGGTTTCCCCTGAAATAGAGAAATAGGTAGAATGCAAAAATGTCCTAGTCTACTGTCCAGTATTATGACTGCCAACAACCCACTGCCGTTTGGATGTGCTATGAAAGGAACCCTGTGAAAGCCTCATAAATTATATTTTTTATCAAATTAAGGTAGAAGGGATACTGACAAAATCGTATTTTTGTGATAAAGTGTTTCAAAGGACATTCTGCCCCTAAAGTTTCAGGGTGAAAATGTCGTGGGCAGCTATTTCTCTCTAGTCCTGGTATAGGAAAAAGTGTGGGTGTGCATCAGGGGCCTGTTGTGGCCTGGGGGCTCCACTGGCTCTCCGAATTGGGGGTGATCAGCACAGGCTTGATTATAAATCATGTGTCAACATATAACCAATACAGGCTGATTAGAGGGCAGGTTGCATTTTGGCTGGGAGAGAACTGCCCAAGGGACATGGGGTCTTCCAATGTTTGCTAGAGCTAAACCAGGGTGAGGGAGCAGGGATATCTGGTAGAAACACCTAGAAAGCTGGTAAGTATGTCCAGTATTCTGGAGATCAAGCCATGTTCGGAAGAACCACACAGAAGAAGCTAAAGCAGACAAGAATGAGAACCACAAGTCTCCAAACCTCTGATTGTGGCTGTCACCGCCTGAATGAAAGAAAACTGCAGGGAACAATTTGGGTCTTGCAAAACAAGCATAGCATCCACATT
Source organism: Galeopterus variegatus (assembly GCF_000696425.1). NCBI lineage: Eukaryota > Metazoa > Chordata > Mammalia > Dermoptera > Cynocephalidae > Galeopterus > Galeopterus variegatus. Next base: position 5,188 of record NW_007732707.1, read on the forward strand.
TAAAGAAAAAAAATCAATCTGGTTTTTATTTCCCTGCTTCCTAATCCTTTAAATAGTGTATTTTACTTAAAAATATAACTTTGCTAATTTTATTATTCTCTTATCTTCTAAGTAAGCTCATTTTAAGCCTATTTCAATTATTCTTAACCCCTCTATTATCTATTTTCTTACTTCTTTCCCCTAGTTTCTCTTATTCCAGCATTCATTTACATTTTGATGATTTCATTTACACATTTGAAGATATTTATTGATCATTTTTTATGTGTCAGGCACTATTTCAGGTGCTGGGGGCACAGTGGTAAGCAAGATCTGAGTGAATTATATGATGTTTAGCCAACTCCTTTGGAAATTGAATTTTTTAAAATTTGGTTATCATCCAATACACGAATATACAGTCTGCTCATCAAAAGGAAGATTCTTTTTTTGTTATGTCTATAAGCCACATGAACACTGCCCAAAGCTTTTGCAAGGAAGTGAAAATAGCAACCACTTTTAGGAGGCTTATGCTTGTACCAGTTCTAAGTACATTACATATATTAATCAATTTAATCTTCCCAATGACCCTCTGAGCTGGGTCATTATAATCATCTCCATTTTACAGATGAGAAAATAGAGGCCCATTTTAGGTGACTTCTCCAAAGTGAATCAGTGGTGGAGCTGGCCTCGAACCCAGGCCATCTGGCTCCAGATTGCCTTTCTCCAACCCCGGAGGGACTGAGCCTTAAGGTTTGCTTCTGACATAACGGAATTTAGAGCAGCAGGAGGCAAGTAGAGGCATTTCTTGGAAAAAGAATTGTGTTCCACAGATAGCTGGCAATAAATATTGCTGATTGGTTGACTGATAAGGATGGAATGGGGTTTGGGGAATTTCATACTCTCATGAAATAAACATGGGATTTTGACCTTCCAGAAGTGACAGAAACTATTCAAACTATTCCGTTTTTGTCTTTTCTCCCATTTCAGCCATCACTTTAAGACTGTGCTGTCCTGGCAGAATCTTGCTCAAAATTGGCTATGGCTTTCCAAGGGCTAAATAAATGCTCAGACACGTACAACCTGGGACACAGGAATACATTTACCTTTGGGAATATCAAAAAGACCGTTTGTTTGTTCATAAAGGATATAGCATTTTGCCCAAAACCCCCTAACCCTTTTTTTTTTGTGGATGTAGATACTGAAAGGTTAAATAAGATTTGCCCAAAGCCACAGAACCAATTAACATCTTCTATAGGAGCCTAATCAAACTATTCCTCAAGATGGGAAAACTCCCGTGTCTTGAATCCCCTGCCCATTATGCATATTAGAAAGAGTAGTCCCCCGACCACAGCATCGGCAACAGCTGGCAGCCTGTCAGAAATGCAGAATCTCAGGTCCCACCCCACACATCAACTTGCAATTTATCAAGACCCTCAGGTAATCCACATGAATATTAAAGTTGGAGAAGCACTGGAATGATCACTAATTCCATTTTCTAGATATTTCAATTACAGAGAGGAGTGTTGCTAACACTATATTAGTTACAAATACATCAGTCTCTTGAAAGGTATATTCTCAGCCTCATCTCATAATCTAGCTCAAAATCATCTTCCTGATGCAAAAAATCTTCAGATTGTTTTTATGGTAGATTTACACCTTTTAAGACCCAGGTATTCCTTGGTGAGCATATATGAAGGCTATTGATGTACAGAACTGTTTCTCATGAGATCCACAAAGAAAGGGCTAATAGCCCCCCATCTGTACAATGACTCACACTGGTGTCCTTTCTTCAGAGCAGGTTAATTACCTTTCCTAATTGCAGCAAATCCATTTAGCATAGATAGCAAACAAATCTCAACCAAGCTTCTGCCAAAGTTCACACAAAATAATCAAAATAATAACACCTACTACTTATGTGGTGCTTACAATGCGTTTGGTGTTATTTTGAGAGCTTAATGTATAAAAACTCACTTAATCCTCACAGGAACAATATTTGGTGGATGAAAAAACCGAGGCACAGAGAGGTTAAATAGCTTGCTCAAGGCCACACAGCTAGTTCATGGTAGGGATTCTAAGCCAGGCAATCTGTCTCCAGAGTCCATGCTGGTAACCTCTGCACCACACTGTCTCTTGAAATCCAAACTAACGCTTTCCAGGGTGCACAGAGGCCCTTATTATTAAAATGCTCTCATAATAAATACTGATAACTTACTTAGGAGAATATAATTCTCTTGAGAGATTTTACTCAACAACAAAAAGAAATAATAGAGGCCAGAAGCTCCTAAGACACTATTTTACAAAGTTAAAACATTACCTCTTGTCTCTAGTTCTTGGTTGCAATTGCAAGAGCACATGGTCTGCTGCTTAGAAGTGCTTTAAAATGTCCTTCTGCCTGTAACTGGAAATGGCTCCAACCTCAGAATTGCACTGTGTTTTCTATAAATGAGAAGCAGTTGTAAACTCTAAAGATCCGTGATATTGCTGGCTTCGCTTATCTATTAAATCACCGGTTGGATTTCTCCTGTTAGCTGCAGACAGCTCAACTCTTTTACTAAATGAAATCTTATTGACAATTCCAATATACCCGACCAGCACAGTCTTGTGCTCTGGTTGAAGTGGAGTGAGGGAACCTGACCCCCACCATCCACCTCACTACCCTCTGAAGGCATGTGCTAGAAACCTAGAGTCCTGGAAACATGGAATGAAAAACACCATATGAAACGGAGTGAGCTGCTTCTCATCTGCATCAATTCAGCTCCCTCTAGACCTCTCTTCCTGATGCTACACCCGACGATGTCCTCTGGCCTTACACCAGGAAGACCCCACAGGATCTCAACTCTCCTCCGCAGAGCTGAAGGGAAGGAAACTTTTCACAAACAGTTGAAAAGAACACTGCCCAGTACTTAGTGAACCAGAAAAACGTCACAGAAGGGTCGTTTCCAAATGCAAAGTAAGCAATAGACCTGCCAGGGGTGTGGACAGCAGGTAGATATGCTTAATGGGCCACGAGCTATTTTTTTTTTCTTGAATCACTTCTGTTGGCACTGGAAACACAAAGCAAAATAGTCCATACACCTAGACATGGTACAGGTGAAGAACTGTGGTTGTCTCATCTCAGTTAGAATGGCTATTATCAGCAAGACAGAAAATAAATGCTGGCCAGGATGCAGAGAAAGCGGAACTCTCCTACCCTGCTGGTGGGAATGTGAGTTGGTTCAGTCATTGTGGAAAACAGTATGGAGGTGCCCCGGAGAACTAAAACTAGATCTACCTTACACTGTCCCACTACTGGCTATATACCCAAAAGAAATGAAATCAATATATCAAAAAGACACCCGCACTCCCATGTTCATGGCAGCACTACTCACAATAGCCAAGAGATGGAATCAACCTAAACGCACATCAGTGGATGAATGGATTAAAACTCTGTGGTATATCTACACAATGGAATACTACTCAGCTATAAAAAGAAATGACATCCCCTCATTTGCAGCAACATGGATGGAAATGGAAACCACCATGTTAACTGAAGTAAGTCAGACACCAGAAAGACAAATTCTGCATAGTCTTTCAAATGTGCAATCTAAAAATTTTTTTAAAAGTGGTTCTCATAGAAATAGAGAGTAGAATAATGGTTACCAGAGGCTGGGAGGGGAAGGAGTTAGGGAAGAGGAGAGGTGATGGACTAACGGGTACATAGGTATGCTGTCCACCCTAAGTGAATCATTGTGCAGTATATGCATGTATTGAAACAACACACTGGACCCCACAAATATGTACAAGTAAATGTTAAAATAAGAAGGAAAGAAAGAAAAGAAAAGAAAAGGAAAGGAAAGAAAGAAAGAAACAAACAAACTATGGTTATAGTGCAGGAAATACAAAAATGGGTAAGTCACAATCAACAATTATGACCAATCTGTTAACCATGTAACGCATCCCATGGAGTGGTTGGTTATTAGTCACTGCCAAGCCATTATCCTTGTAGGTGCACATAAAGAAAATAAAATTTACATAAGTTAGTACTCAAAATAGTTTTAAGTGCTAGTTGCCCACTGGGAGAATGGCAGAGTAGCTCCCAATATCTTGATGCTCTCAACGCCAGGTGCCATGTGTAGTAACCAATGTCGGGCCCCTCCCAGATCCTCTCAGATCTCTCTTAGCCATGTCAGTGCCACCCCCACCACAAAGTTAACTGCCATAACCAAGGATTGTTGGGTAGGGGAGCATGAAAGCCCAGCTCCCTTGCCTGGGGTGGGTCAGGACAAGTCTGAGGCTTATTGATCCTTCAGAGTCCCCTGTGGGATCAGGCTAAAGCCACCTGCTTCAGGACTTTGCCTGATGTGGCATCCTTGCTTGGCTTCCTCCCATTCCCTGTCCTGGTTCCTTTTACTGTTCCCTAGGAGCACTTCCTTGAAAATCCTTATTTCAGGATCTGCTTCCAGAAGCCCCACCTAAGACAGCATACCACCCAGGTTGCCATTACCTCAAATTGGTTGGTACAAGGAATCTTAGCCTTTCTGGGAACAGTTCTGGTGTGCAATTAACACAGTACTTGCCACCCCCTTTCCTCCCACAAATATGTTCATAATTTTTAGCTTAAATTGATCTTGTTTGATCAAATAGGTGGGACCCTAAACCTAAATAGTATAAAGTGTCAGTTGAGAAGAATGGACAGAGAATGTTGTGTATGAGTTAAATAAATAGTCGAGTTAACTACAAAAAATAACCTGTCTATATTGTAGTAGTGTGCTTTCCTTAATAGGTTGGGCATAAACGATTTACATAAATTTTTGCAGAGTCGAGTTGGTCTTGCTTTCGGATTATTTGTTTCTTAAAAGCAGCGATCATGCAGTACCAAGGAGCTATAATTCAAAGCATAAAATTGCACTGAGTGAAAGGAATTAGGCTAAATCTGCACACATATTAAGACATACCTTGAAAAGTGCTTTTTGACCTGATTCTTTACATGAGCTTGCTTTCTTGTAATTCTTCTAACTCTATGGGTTTGTGTGCAGCAAAAAATTTCTGGGTTCTTTTAGGTTGCGCTTATTCTGGCACATGTGAGGCAAGTCCACCCCATGGGAAATGAACTATAATAAACCCAGTGAGTGGTGATGAGCCAGAAGGGGCCAGCCTTATGTCACTGCATAGTTCAGGTTGCACAGACACACAAAAGCATGACCTACCTTTATTCCCAGGGCTTCTCCAGAAATAACAGCAATTGTCACACCATCCTTACTGGGCTTGGGGATTTCTTCACTTTTCAGCTCCTGATACTGGGGTTCTACCATCTTCTCTGAGCTCCTCAAATTAACCCACAGTTGCAGGCCATGGGCTGGCTCCTCTGAGCAAGGCATCTCAGCGTGCAGAATGCCCCTGCCTGCGGTCATCCACTGCAAACACCAAATCAACAAGAAGGGAAATGTAATGTAGCCCTTCACAAGTCTGCACGTGGCACGATTACAACACTGTCACTAAGTGAGGGATCTTATAGATGCTGCTGTCAGAGCCCTGGTGTCCCGAGGAATAACAAACATCAAAGCCAGTTGCTGGAGCCCTTGCCAGTTTTCCAAAGGCTTCCTAAGATTCCTCATTTGAAATCAACACATCAGAACTGGAATTCCTTTAAGTGGAAGAACCCTCTCTTTGATATCCCTGAATCACAGATTGAGCTTTAAGATGGGGCAGATAGTATATTGGGGTGTGCTCTCAGGAGATATAACTTAAGAAATTAAAAAAGCAGGACTGGACAGAGGGAAAAGCCATCCAGCAATGCAGTTACAACAGAGGCCCTATCCAATCCAACAGAGAACTCTGGATTTGGGATAAAACTTCAGAATTGTCTCAACTTCAGGCAAGGTGGTCAAGCTTTATAGTCCCACATCATCAAACCGTTGACTGTGGGCCACACCCAGGTGGGAAGCACAGCCTTGGGAGAGGCGTTTCCCACTGCAGGGGGTGGCTCCGTGGGAAGGATGCAGATGGACACATGTGTGGGTCCACATATACCTGCCAAGGCCCCCAGGATCCGCTACACTGTAGATGGCTGACTTGCATCTCTGCTTGCTCAGTTCCAGCAATGGAGCCCTCAGTACTTGGAGAAATAGTTTACCACCTCCACAGTTGTGCAGATTCTTCAAGCATTTGTTTATTTCTTTATTAAGAGTGGATTAGAAGCCCACCCTAGACACTAATCTTGGAATCTGGGGATGAAGAAGTAGAACATAATAGATACGTTTCCTGCCTGTCTTAGCTCAGATTCTCCCGCAGAAGATACTGAGACAAGGACTCACGTGCTGGTAGTTTATTTGGCAAGTGATGCAGAAAACATAAGTGAGGGAGTAGGGAAGAGTGAGACAGGCAAGGGAGAAAGCCCAAGCGGCATGTTAATGAGCAGGTTCCATCTGTGGACACGTGGGGCTCCATCCTCCTGGGAACCTGTAGATGTACTTTAGAACTATGGCACAGAGGACAGGGAAAGTGAGGGTATTTAGACTCCAACTCCCATCCCGCACTGACCATAGGGGTGTTAAATCCCCAACATACCCGGGCTGCCCAGTACCTGGGCTGGAGAAAGCCCTCAGGCAGAGTGGCAGCACCTGAGACAGGGGGCTGGGTACACAGATGGGGCCCGTCACCACCTGAACTCAGAGGTTGCCAAGGGGCTTTGAGGCAGGCCATCAACAGCACCTTCCACATGTCCCTCATGGGGCAAAAAAATCCTTTAAAAAGTGCACAAATAATGATTGCCATCACAATTGTGCTTGGCACTGTGAAGAATGGCAGGTTTCTATAAGGGCACATGAGGTGGCCTGCTTAGGTCAAGACAGCTCACCGGAGGGTGCGACCTTTAGGCTGAGATCCCAACGAGGAGTAAGAATGGGCCAGGGAAGGGGAGCAGGAAGAGGATTCCATAGAAAGGGAGCACCACGTGAAAAGGAGCCCAAGGCAAGGCTGAGCATCGTCAGTTTAAGGATCTGAAAGAAGGCCAGTACATATTTTAGAGATTTCTTTCTTCCACTAAGTCTAAATAGATTTCCCTCTATTTTCCACTGGATAAGGCTGATTAAACCTTTTACTGTAGGAGTCGGCAAACTACAGCCCAAGGGCCAAAACTAGCCTGCCGCCTGTTTTTGTGAAGGTTTATTGGCACACAGACATGCCCATTCATTGACACACTGTCTTTCGTGCTACACTGGAAGAGCTGAGTAGCTGTGACAGAGACCAGACCATATGGGCTGCAAAGCCTATCTGGCCGTGATAGAAAAAAATATGCCGACCCCCACTTTAATGCAACATAAAGTAGATCTCAACACCCTCCCATGCTGCATTTCTTCTGTCTGACAATAGCTACTGGTGTTCCTCAAAGACATCCTCCCATTTTTAAGCATTTTCCTGTTCTGTTAACAGTTCATCTCTCCTTATTTTCAATACCTTGGTTATCCTTTTTAGACATAACCTAGTTTAGCAATACCTTTCTTAAATGGCCTGCCCATTAGATTGGGTAAGGGAGAACAGGGTTTTCTTTCCATCCTCACCATTTACTACCTCTGAGGCCAGGGGCATCTTTTTATCTTCTTCCTTTTTGATTTTTATTTATTTTTTCTCTTGACATCTTTAAATCCCCACTCCCTCATTTTTTAAATGAGATAAAAATAATAATTATCTCAAAGTGATCATGTCTATGAGAATGCTGAATAAACTGGAAGACACACCATCCTGAGTAAATGTGAAATGACAATGGTAGGAGCAGCACTGGCCAGCCCCTCACAGGTACAGCTGCAGAGGTGGCATGATGGTGCAGATGGCAGAAGTCACCACGTCTGTGATCATGACACACCCAGTCATCACATCTAGCTTTCTAGGCAGTCACCATTTCATTTCTGCTCCAGTGAGAGGTTACTGCTGACTTTTCGCCATGGCCCCTTTTGCTTTTCTGTCTTTAAATTTCATGTTCACTGAAACACCATGATTCATATATGTGCATTTATCATTCCACAAAATATAAGAATGATCCCAAAAAGTACCTTACAAAACTGGCAAAGATGACTCAAGCACTTCCTGTGGATTTTAATTGTAACATATCTCAGACAAGATAGGATGGTGAAGGAGTTTTAGTCACTGTCCTATGTGATAACACCTAACACTGCAAATGAGTTGGAAGATAAGCAGTAAATTGTCTCAAATGCAGCAGAGAGGTCTAGAAAGATGAGGACCAAAACAGTCACTGAATTTGGCAATTGGGACGTCACAAGTGATCATTACCTGAACGGCTTCAGTAAAGGTTTAGAAGGGGGGTGCTGAGAGGCCAACCCTGATTTCAGTGAGTGGAGGACAAAGTGGAAGATAAGGAAGTTGAAACAGTCACTCTTGATTATTCTTTTGAGAAATATAAAAAAAAAAGCCTAAGTGGGAGCTAGAAAGTTATTGAGGGGTCAAGGAAAGTATGAGAGGAAAACAGAGACCTGTGCAGGTTTCCAGGCTGAGTGGAAGGATCCATAGAAAGGGAAAGGTCAAAGGTATAACAGAGAGAGAGCGGAAAGGGTGAATGTACTGGAAGTGGACAGAATCCAGCATGCACACCCAAAGACTACTAAACTATCAGCAAGTCCCTGTCCTCGGCCATACCTGCAGGTCTCCCGGATTCATTTTACCAACGTGTCCACAGAAGTCTTCATGGGCCATGCTGCCCCCTTCCAGGAGGTAAGATACCTTTAAAAACACAAACAAAACCAAAAGTTAGTTCTTTGCCCATTATTTAATTGGATTATCTGGGTTTTGTTTGTTTACTTTTTGCTATTGACTTGTATGAGTTCCTTATATATTTTGGATATTAACCCCTTATTGAATAATATGATTTGCAAACATTTTCTCCCATTTCTTGGGTTGCCTTTTCATTTGAAAAAAGGGCCAAGTGTTCCGAATAGACATTTTCCCAAGGAAGACATACAAATGGCCAAAAGGTATATGAAAAGGTGCTTGACATCACTAATCATCAGGGATATATACACAGTGGAATATTATTCAGCCTTAAAAAGGGAGATCTTGTTATCTGCAACAACATGGATGAAACTGGAGGACATTATGCTAAGTTAAGTAAGCCAGAAACAGAGGGACAAATACTGCATTGTCTCACTTACAGAAACAGAGAGTAGAAGTGTAGTTACCACAGGTTATCAGGAGGTGGGGGAAATGGGGAGATGTTGGTAAAAGGGTACAAAATTGCAGTTATAAGATGAATAAGTTCTGGAAACCCCATGTATAGCCTAGTGACTAGAGTTAATAATAATGTATTGTATACTTGAAATTTGCTAAGAGTAGATGCTCAGTATTCTCACCACACACACAAAAAGGCAACTATATGACGTAATGGATATGTTAACCAGCTTGACTGTGGTGATCATTCCATAGTGTATACATATATCAAAATGTCATGGTGTACACCTTAAATATATACAATTTTTATTTTTCAGTTATACCTCAATAAAACTTTAAAAAAAGAAAAAGAAAAAATAGGAGTCAAGTAGCTGTGAGGAGGACAGGCAGGTACTTAACTCACACCTGTGCACAAGATAAAGCGTCTCAGAGGAAGTGAGACCTACAGAAGAGGTGGAAGTAAGCCAGGAAAAAAAAAAAAGATGGTAGTGACGGTGTATTCCAGGCATACGTGGAGGCCCAGAAGTGAGAAAGAACAGGACTTGTTCAAGAAATGAGAATGGCGGGCCAGCCTGGTGGCGCACTGCTACAGTGCGCCGCTTGGGAGCGTGGCGGCGCTCCCGCCGAAGGTTCGGATCCCACATACAGACTGGTTCCCGCTCACTGGCTGAGCGAGGTGCGGGTGCAACACCGAGGGTTGTGATCTCGTTGCTGGTCCCGGTCCAGTACGGGCGCGACACTGAGGGTTGCGATCCGTTGCCGGACACGAAAAAAGACAAAAAGGAAAAAAAAAAAAGAAATGAGAATGGTAACAGATGAGCCTAGAAGAGATAAAACCAATCATAGTGTTGTACTGGATTTATCCGTGACCTTGGTCTCCCACAGCCATATCCTGACCTATACCATGTGACCAGTGCTCCATCAACTGCAGCGGAACCTTCCACAAAGTGTTATGGAGAACCTGTGCTCCCCTTTTGGATATTTCCTTCTACGTGGATGGTACTCCATTAACGTTAACATACCCTGCCTCTTGCTGTATCTCACCCACCCCTCTGTAGGGGGAAAAGAACAACTTAATCTGACTGGGGGGGTTGAAAGAAGAAACTGAGCTTGCAGAGCTGAACCCCCTTCTCTCCCCTTCCTTTTAGGATTCAGCCTGCCCACGGAAAACAAGTGTCCTCTTTCACTCTTTGCCTCTGTGGCAGGGGCCAGCCCCCATGGCCATGGCCTGCAGGGGTCCAGCACAGCTAGTGAGATCTGAGTAAGTCTGCCTAATTTTTAGGTGCAGTATTCAGAAGCCCACCTGCCTGAAGATTTAAGCTACCTTCTCCAATATCAGCTATATCAGAAATAAAGGTATTTTTTGTTTGTCATCTTTCTTACTCTTTCATTTTATCAATTGGTCGAGAGTTCTGGCTGGAAGCACAGATCATTATTTATTATGCTTCCTCATACTTCAGACTAAGGGCGTTGAAGAGCTGGTACTGATATAAGAGGAGAGGGTCTGGGGAGGCTTCATAGCCAGCCTCAACCCACCCCATCTTCTAGCAGGTTGTTGACTCTTTCACAGGAAAGAATTCAAGAGCAGAGTCACAGTACAAAGTGAAAACAGGTTTAATGTAACAGATAAGTACATAGGCGTCACATAGAAAGTGCAGCTTAGCTCCAGAGACTGCACAGGGCCTGCACCAAGTTTAACACAAAAGTAAGAGATGCACCCTTAACGTTTAGTACAAAGTATACGCTGGCTCAAGAGCGTGAGCAGCTGCCCATTAGCAATGAGTTTAACACAGAAGTAAAACATACCCACCTCTGCCGGCAAGGTGCAGGTTGGCCTCAGGAAAGTGAGCAACCAATTGCAGCAAGTTCAATGCAAAAGTAAGAAATACACATTAACAGACAAAGAGCAGGTTGGCTCTAGAGTGAACAGCAGCCTGCCGAAAGAAAGTTTGATACAAAAATAAATACGCATCTCAGGCAAAGTGTGGACTGGCTCTAGAGAGAGGGAGCAGCAGCCCCGCCTTCTACTGGGATTTGACTTTTATAGTTTTGATATCTAATACTTATTCATGTTGTCTAATGAATATTTAACTAAGGGGGTGGTTTCCAGTTATGTAAGATAGTCTTGCACATGCTCAGTTGGTCTGTTTTAGAGCATGTTCACTGATTAAATTCCATCACGTGCGTGGTACACACTTAGAATATTTTCAGTGCTCTCTATCGCTTCCAGTGGAAGGTCATTCAAAGGATAAACTACCCTCTACTGAGCATGCTCAGCCATTGGAGTGATACAAATCCACCCCTTCTGGTCTCAATTTCCCCATGTTGGTGCTGAAAATAGGTACAATTGGCAACAGTAACTCTCTTATAGGGGAAGGCCCAGAGGAGGGGCCTGAGACCCTGTAGAATGGCTTGAATCAGAGTGTCCTGAAACCCGAACCCAGGGAAACTGAGCACCTCCTATCTCAGTACTATCATGCTGTTGAAGTCTTACATTGTGCATTGCTTCTTGAGCTACCTTTATGGAGTGCCAGTTCTTGAAAGTAAATAATCACAGTGCACTTACTACAGTGCACATCAGGGCTGGCTGACATGAGGACTCCCCAGGTTTCATCCTGAAGAGTAATGCCATTGAGTTACACCATGCACAGAATGGCCTAGGTAGAACCTTTACCCCAGCAGATGACAGGCAGATGGCTACAGAAATTGGAGCCTCTAGGTTTCCAGGCTAAAACCTCTGCCTGGGAACTTGCTATGGTAATGACAACAGTGCAACATTGGCACAGGAAGAGAAGGGACCCGTTTTTTATGGGAAATTAATATTTGATAACGGCAATTTCAAATCAGTGGGGCAAGGATGCATTTTCCAATAAATGGTATTGAAACAATTGACCGACCATAGGAGAAAAGAAAGTAAGCCCCTGCTATACATAAAAATGTGTTCCAAATGGATGAAGGATTTAAATGTGAATAATACACTTCTAAGATTTAAATATAAGGAGACAAAAAGATTACAAAATGTCTACACAAAACTATTCTTTGCAATATTTATTATAATAGCAAAAAGACAGGGACAATCTGGATAATGGGTAAATAGAAAACACTTCAGTAAATTATGGTATAGCCATAAGAGAGAATTCTATGCAACTGTTAAAAAGTGATATACATCTCTACTTATTGACACAGACAAATGAAATATTATTTAATCAAAAAAGCAGGTTACAGAAAAGCAATTCTATTTAAAGGGTTCAAACACAACAATGCTCTTAAATGAGTTTATTTAAATAAAATCACATCCCACTGTGTTAGTATGCACTGAGGTGCCCAGATGAACACACCAAAATGTGAACAGCTGTCATCTCCAGATGGTGGAATTGCAGCTATGTTTTAAAATTTTCTTTCCACTTTTCAGGTAGTTTGGATTCTCTGTGATGAGTAATTTTCTTTTTTACAACAGAAATAACTTTTCTGTTTTGGAAAAAAAATAAGATGCTGCCACCAATCAGTAGATAAAAATAAATAGTATGCTTTATTCTGTATAGCTGCTGGTGAATATTCCCCGCTTAGGTGAACTGGGGCTGGATAAGAAAGCAGTGAGACATAAGGTGAAACACTAAGAATCAGAAGAATAACTGCATATTACTGTGAGGACAATGTAGCTCCGACTTGAACACGTGTTACCAGGTGGAAAAGACCTACAATTTTTATAGGCGGCACTCATGTTTAAATAGGAATAAAACACTTAGGATTTAACACAAAGCTTAAAAATTTAAGAGGCAAATAAAAGGCTTCCAAATTTCAAACAACCGGCCAAACTATAAAGAACTGGTGTCTAGAATAGCTTTCTATTTCCTGCTACACATGCATTTTTAATTAAAATAATTGCATGAGAAAGGCAATTTTCATTCTGTTTGGGCTGAAGCTCCTCTTTAGGTTCTCAAAAACGTTCCTTTCAAATCATATTCTTTTCCATCCCCGAATATTTTTCAATTATCCAAGCCTAAGGGCTTTCGAGTTGCTGACCTTCTCACAATATGTCAGGCAACTTTAAAAAGTAAATTGTGGTGAGCATGATTCATTTAAAGATGAAAATTAAAGTGGACATCAAGAGGTTTTATTTTTTCGAATTTGATTTTAGGGAGCAACTTCAACACTGTTTCTAAGAGACTGAGAGACAGTTATCCCCCCTTTTCCTCTACTTTTGCTGTGTGGACATCCTTCTTTCCCTAGTAATAGGTAAATAGACATTATTTCTACTGAAATCTGAATTAGAGAAGTCCAGTCAATGAAGCCTTACCGAATACGTAATACCTACCTTTTACAACTCAAAGCAAAAATCATACTTTTAGCCTTTCAGGTGAAAAATAAAAAATTAAGGAAACCACTGACCTTTTATTTATTATAATTTTTTATCTTATTTATTTATTGTTGCTAAGTGCTGCAAATGCTACACTGAGAACTTACATATAAATTAATGTCTATAGAGAATTTTTTTTTTTTTTAACTCAAACAGTATTTCTGAGAGTTGACACAATCCAGATGATTTTTTAGGACATTACATAATGGCAAACACCTGGAGAATTGCCGTTGGCGGCTGATGAACTGAGTGTTATGTTTAAACTCAACAGTTGCATGTACCTAATTAAGGAAGAAATCTGTAATCTAAAGCAGGTGTTTTCTTAAATCACTGGATGTCCTGGTTCTGCTTCCTCCTTTCCTCCTTCTAGTCCTTTTCACAGGTCTTCACTAAATATTGTTGCTTCCTTGTCAGTTCTTATTTCTTTGTGTGTTTGTGTTTTGGGGGAGAAGAACATAAACCCACAAGAGTGATAAAAGTGTCACTTGCCAAGCGAAATTTAGAAAAGGTGCACCTCAAGGAGTTATAAATTAATTCTGAAGAATTATAACACCAGATCTAATATAGTTGGTGTCTTCCTGGCTGGCATTTAGAAGGAAGAATGTGAGTCCCTCATTCAGTGCTATAGGTGCAAGACATTCTTTAAAGTAACAAGTTTATATTACAAAGAAAACTGTCTTTTCCTTTAATTTTCATTTGCCCTAAAATGGTGGCTTTTTCCCCCCTATTGGGAGGAAAACAAGAAAAACAAAACAAAAACACAAGTTGAGGTCATGACTAATGAGCGATGCATATTGCATAATAGAAACTGCCAACTGGTCTTCAGGGGTAGAAGCGTGATGTTTGAATTCATATAATTAAGGACACAAGTTATTTTACAAAAATATTTTAATGACTTGAGCAATCCCTCAGAAACCCGGAAAATCACCCCACTAAATTGACTCGTCCAATCCTGACTCCACATCGGTACCTTCACAAGTACCAAAAGGTGGTTTTTAACAAAAAAAGGAAGAGATACACAGTTCAGGTATTTGGCTAACAGGCATATCCAAGGACAGTATGTTAAAGCTCTACCAGGTCTGCCTTGACATTTCCCGCCACCACCCTGCGAAGGCGCCAGCGCTTGGGGGACTCCCGCCACTCTGTCCCCTGCTGGCGTGGCCCTGCCGCCGGGAACGATTCAGGCTTCGGGGCCCTGGTTGGAATCTCGGGTTTGCCACTTCCCAGGTGTGAGATGCAGGGTGAAGTCCTTTAAGTTCTCGGTGGCTCAGTTTCTCCGTGTGCAAAATGGACGTAGGAGGTGAGCTCGGAGACGGTGGCGGGACTAACTGAGGTTCTGCGTGCAAAGTGCCTGGCACATGGCACGTGGGCCATGAGTTCCAGAGTTAGCAGCCACCACACCTCTGCGGGTAGACATCCCGCTCTTGAGTTCTCCCTCGGGTCCTCACTCGTACTTCCTGCAATATATTTCCCCCGATGTTCTCAGGGTTTGCTTCCTCACTTCATTCAGGCCTCTGTTCAAATGTCACTGCCTAAGAGACGCTGCTTCCAACCAGCCCATCTCATCTAATTTATAGATCAATTCTTCATCTCCTACCCTGGTTTGTTTCTTCTTCCTAGCTTGTTCGTTATAGGACACTATATTACATTGTTATTTGGTTATTCATTTATTGTCTGTCTTTGCTAAGAGAATGTAACCTCCCTAAGGCGGGGACTTTTTTTTTTTTTTTTTTTTTTTTTTAGTA
>NW_007732707.1:20484-39689 GCF_000696425.1 Galeopterus variegatus
TTTTTTTTTTTTTTTTTTTTTTTTTCTAAAAAAATTTATCCCCCCTAAAGGGGGGGCTTTTTTTTTTTTTTTTTTTTTAACTCATCTACAACAGTACCTAGCATACAGCTGGAACTGAAGATTTGCTGAATGAATGAATGAATGAATGGCATCTTGTACCTGCATAGCATTTCAGCATTTACAAAGCATCTGATCCTATATACTATGGATGAGAACACTGTGGCTCAGTGGGATAAAGGTTACACCATTAACAATAGCAGAGCAAGGATCTAGATCAACATTTTCTGTCTCTGAGAATAAAACTATTTTACCCTCCATGCTGCCTCACTAATGCTGGTGCCATATTGGTGGCTATGCCAGTGCTGGGAGCACAGTGCTTGCCTCTGAGGAGGGATCTGGCTGGAGTTGCGACAGCAGCCAGGACCGCAGGGGTTTCGCACAGGTAACAAGAGGACTTGGGCGACTTCGGTGGCTTCAGGCAAACTGGCTATCTCAGGCAAAGAAAGGGTCCTAGCACTATTGTACCGGAAGCTGAAAACAGGCCTCCTTGGTGAAGGAAAGAGGTTGATGGAGGGGCCAGAGCCACAGGATCCGGAGATGAGGCGATCATGGGATCCATCTTTGTGTAAACATGGAAGAGTCCTACCCAACGTGTAACTACAAAGAAAAGAACAACTGACTTATTTTCCTCTCATATATTTATGTTGCTCGCATTTTCAAAAGTTTCTCCAACCTACTCATTTTCCTCTCACTCTGATTAAAATTTGTGACATGCACATCAAGGTTCTTTTACAATCCTGTCTTCAAACCTAACTACTACTCAGGCAAGCTGAATTGCAGAGTCCCTCAGAACCTTCCAGCTGCTTGTAGAACCCCAGGGCCAGGAATGCCCCTTCCTCTTAAATCCGGATCAGGATTCAACCTTCCAGGGAATTCAACCTTCCAAACTACTCCCCTCCCCACCCCCCCAGCTTCCCATGTAATCAGCAGCCTGGCTTCTTAATGGGCACCACCTCCATCCTGTAAAACATGGTCAAGGTGTTCACTTCCACTGTTTATCTGTCATGTTATATTGAAGGAGCCTCAAGGGAATGGTTTACCAACTTCTATTATTACCCATGTTTCCCACATACAAAGTGTTCTGTCTGCATCCAGTGGGGAAAGCAGGTAGTGAGAACTATTGTTGCTTAAGAGAGCCCTCTGCTGACCCAGATGATGTGTGCTCACCGTTTTTCTACAATTGGACCTCACCAAACCAGCTGTCTTGCTGATAGATCCACTGATAAATTAATGTCTTCTAGCATGTGCTTGGTGTCCCTGCTTAAAGACGAGTGATAATGTTGCAGGTTTCCATCTAGTTATCAGAGGACCAGCCATGTCGGGGTATAGAGGGACATTATTCTGCTCAGCTCGGTCTCCAGTTAAAAGCTGTCAAGGCAGACACCTGAGAATGAAGTGCCTGAATGTGTTTGCTCACACACAAGGTCCTGGGCAGGTCTGGGGCTCACAGGGCTCTTCCAGAAGGAGAGGCTGGAGGGGCTTGTATCAGTTTGCCTTTTGCTTTAATATTTTGTCAAAATCTCATAATAATATTTAATTTAATTAAGCAGCTGACACTTTTTATATGGGTACGTTATTATGATGATTCCCAGATTCAATTCACTGTACAGATTTAATTCCTCAGACTTTTAGTGATTGTGTTTATTGCTCTTGTGAATGAGCCACACTTCCTAAGATTTCGGACTTCAAGGAGCAATAAAACAAGGACGTCTGTGAGAGGGATGTCAATTTTTTGTCTTCATTTTGTCTTTTTTAAATAAACTTTTAGTTTTGTTATAATTTCAGATTTACAGCAAAGTTGTAAAGTAGAGACTTCATGTATACTCTTCACCAGCTTCTCCTCCTGTTAACATATTACATAACCTGTGTACATGTGTCAACACTAAGAAACCAACATTGCTACATTACTATTAGCTAAAGTATGTAACTTATGTGAGTTTCACGAGTTTTTTCGTTCATGTTCTTTTACTGCTCCAAGATTCATGTCATCATGTCTCCATAGTTTCTTCCATCTGTGACAGTTTCTCACTCTTTCTCTGCTTTTCATGAGCCTGATCATTTTGAAGAGCACGGGTGAGCTATTTTATAGAATGCCCTTCACATGGGGGTTGGGGGTGACAACTTTTAAATTTAGATTGTGGAAGTGAAAAAAATAATCTATTATGATCATCATTTCATAAAAGAAATGCCATTTTAACAACCAAAGAAGGAAGAATAGCAATACCTAAATAAAAAACAATCTTTTTTGTTATAAAGTTTTTTGATTGGTTGGTTTTTTGTCTGGTTTTGTTTTGGTTTGGGTGCCTGGCAGGTACAGGGATCAAACCCTGGACCTTGGTGTTGTCAGTACCATGCTCTATCCAACTGAGCTAACCAGCCAGCGCCCCAAAAACAATCCTGAAAAAAAAATTATCTCTAGGAAAGACCCACTACTTTCTTAATCATCTCTCTCTCTCCCTTTCTTTCATTTTGGCCCACACAGGGAAAAATGTCATCCCAAACTCACTAACAGGAAGTTAGGAATCACCCAGAAGGAACACAGTGATCGCTCCTCCCCTACCTTCAGAGAGCTACCATTCTAGTGGGGATAAACTACTCACATATGTACACAAGAGAAGTGAAACTAAAGAGAAGTAGGAGCAACCCCAGCGGAAACACAGAAGAAAGATTGATTCTGATTAAGAAGAACCCAGAGGAATGGTGGTAGTAATTCATTCTTGGATGAGGTATCCTCTCAGATGGGCCTTAAAAGATTGAAATATTTGGGAAAAGCTGGGGTGGGGTGGGGTGAGCCAAAGGGTATCTAGAAGGAGGGAAAGAATTTTTAGGTTGTAATAAAAAGTTATAAACAATTAAAGCATGAATTTGTTAATCATCATGTTGTTACTAGATCATAAATGGTCTCCTTGTGGCTGTAAGAAGTTAAATGAGTGTCCTGAAACAGCCAACTACATCCAACCTAATCCATTTTCTCATTACAGTGGAAGTTCAGAGAAGTGAGAGCATTACCTTGTGTGCTTACAGGCAGGAAAATTCAGATTCTTGAACTATGAAAGAATCAGATCCCACAGTGAGTAGCAGAACTGTGAACTGAACAGTTCTCTGATCTATGTCACTTGTGCAGTCTCATCTCTAATAGTATTAAAAATCCTTTAATCATCTGCATGAGTCAATGTATTGAGAAAATATCAGCTGTATAGAAAGGGAACTTTGTTCCAGAAGAACTGGTAGCATGGAAGAGTGGACAAGTGTGGACCTGGGATCAGATGGGTCCACCAAATCGTGCTCTGCATGGGCTGTGTGGACTTGGCAGGTCACCATTTCTCTGAACCTTAGTTTCCTCATCTGTAAAATGGGGGGATAACAATTCTTACTTTTCAAGATTGTTGTGAGGCTTAGAGGTGATGTATAAACACACAAAGATTCTCTAAAATGGTAGTTAACGTTATTGCATGGCAAATGTTCTTCGGGTTTAATCCTGTGTGGTCAGCCCTTTCATTTTGAAGGAGTCTTTTGATTAGATAACTCTGATGAAGCTTTGCTAAAAGTGCTGAAGACTGGCATGAAGTTTTTTGTCATGTAACCATCTATATTACTTTATTTGGAGCTTATTTTTAGTCTCACTTAAAAAACAGTATCTTATACTTGGTGACATAAAATACTGCTTTGATGACTGGTTTATTACATCCCCTCTGCCCAAATTTTTCTACTTAAGAACTCTAGGAATGTAGTCTCTCAGATATGAATAGTTTCTGTTTGTAATCATAATGTGCTGTGGGTGGGGTAGATGAGGAAAGTTTTTGGAAATTTATTTGTGCTACTTTTGAAGAATATTTCAGTTAAACTGCCACTTTCCCTCAAGTGACCTAGGCTTGTTGACATATACCAGAGTTTAATCCTTTGCTGTGGGAACTGTCCCGCACACTGTAGGGTGTTTAGCAGCATCCCTGGCCTCTACCCACTAGATGGCAGTAGCACACCCCACTTCCCCCTCCTCGTGACAGCCAGCAATGACTACAGAAATTGCCAAATGACCTGAGCGGGCAAAATCACCTCCAGTTTAGAACCACTGACAAAGTACTGTACAAAAAGCTTTTAGGCTAAAGATGGCTCTCACTTCACATAATCATGTTAACTTGGAAGTTTCAGCATGTAAAACATTGGCCACTCATTCATAACTAGAGACCAAGCTTGGCTTTGAAGGCCTTCCCTATAATGTCCCCACCTTCGGCTTAGGTCCCTTTACACACACACATAAACACACACACACACACACCCTTACACATCCAGTGTTAAAGCCTGACTAGACTACTCACCGTTTCCACTATAGCCACATACCATGCCCCCACCTTCACTTCCACTGTCCAGAGAGTCAAATCTCATTTTTTACTTAAGGCCTTACTTACTAAATGACCAATTTTTCCCTGAAATCCTCCCAGGCCCTTCTTTTAGAAGTGATAGTTTTTCTCTCAGAACATGACACTTCTTCAACTGGCCCTCTCTGTTCCTCCCTAATCATTTTCTAACTTTCATGCAAACTGAAAGTCTTCTAAGCTCACATGTGCACCCCACCCTATTTTAATTTCCTTTTGGCCAGGGAACTTGTTAAGGAGAAGATTATGCTTTCAGGTTGAGGCATTCTTTTAAATTTTGTGGAACTCTCCAATGGTGCACAAATATCTCCTAAAGGAAGCTGCCCTCAGTCTTCCTCCCATTACAATATATTGGCATATATTATTAGCTTATCAGATTGACTGAAATAGAACACAAACCAAGTCCATTTTATCTGGAGAGGGCAGACCCAAGTAGGAGGCCTCAGCAAGAGTTCCTGGAGAACAGGACCTTCACTAATCATGAGAGCATGGTTTATCTTCAAACACCTGAAGGGCTGGCATGTGAAGAGGGAATTTTGAAAACATCAACTTCTTAAATTATTAACAGATAAATGCACACAGCTCAAAATTCTAAAGGTACAAAGAGAAAAAGAGGGTTACAGTGAAAACTAACAATCTTGCCCATCCCACTCCTTTGTCACCCAGTAACCCTCCCTAGAAGTAAGGTTACCAGTTTGTGTCCTTTCAGAGATAATCTAGGCCTATGCAAGAATAAAGGTGTAAGTGGAAACAACCCAAGTGTCCATTAGGGATGAATGGATAAGCAAAATGTGGTGTATCCATACAATGGAATATTATTCAGCTATAAAAAGGAATGAAGTACTGATGCACGCCACAACATGGATGAACCTTGAAGACATTATGCTAAGCAAAAGAAACCAGACACAAAAGGCCACGTATGACGTGATTCCTTTATATAAAATGTTCAGAATAGACAAATGCATAAAGACAGCAAGTGTGGTTGCCAGGGGCTGGGGGAAGGGAGAGTAGGCTGTGACCAATAATGGGGACAGGTTTACTTTCTGGGGTGATAAAAATGCTCTGGAATTAGTGGTGATGGGTATACAATCTTATGAATATACTGAAGATGACTAAATTTTTTTTAAAAACTTGGTGAATACAGATTAGTATCTGTTATAATGTGTTTGTTTTCTCTCTAAGCACCATCTTTTTTTGATACTGTAACATATATTTCATAATTTTATTTTCTTTGCATCGATGTAGTCTGTGGACGTAATCATTCATTAACATAACCCATCTTCACCACAATGAAATTGATAAGAAACCATAAAAAAGAATTAAAGTGTTTGCTTTTTATACAAATACTACACTATGCCACGATTCTGCACTTTGCCTCTGTCACTTTTCAGTTATTACGGAGATTGTTCTATGTTAGGATATATCAAGCCGTATCATTCTTCTTAGGGCTGTGCAGTAAGCCATTGGAAGGACACGTATATTGAAATACTGGTTCTCAACCAGGGGTGATTTTGCCCCCCACCCCCACCTCCACTCCCCAGTGGACAGTTGGCAATGTCTGGAGACATTTTTTATCGTCACAACTGGGGATAGGGGGATGCTATGGCATCTAGTGGCTGGAGGCTAGGATCACTGCTAAATATCCCACAATGCGTGGAACAGCTCCCCACGGCTAGGAACTGTCCACCCAAAATGTCAATAGTTGCAGAGGTTAAAAAAACCCCAATTTAAACAGTCCATGATTAATGGATATTTAATCATGAATATTTAATAGAATACTATTCAGCCATAAAAAATGAATCAAATCTTATGATTTGCAACAGCAAAGACAGACCTGAAGGAAATCAATGTTAGGTGAAATAAGCCAGACACAGAAAGACAAATGCTGCACGATCTCATTCAACTCATTTGGAATCTAAAAAAGAAGAAAAAGCTGGCATCATAGAAGATCATAGAAGCAGAAAGTAGAACAGTGGTTACCACAGTCTCGGGAGAGGAGTTGGGTGGAGAGGATGGTGAGAAGTTGGTCAATGGATACAAAATTACAATTAGATAGGAGGAATAAGTTCTGGTGTTCTATTGCGCTGTAGCGTAACTATGGTGAACAGTAAGGTATTGTACATTACAAAATATCTAGAAGAGAGGCTTTTGAATGTTCTTGCCACAAAGAAATGATAGATGCATTAGGTGATCGTGGACACCCTAAATACCCTTATTTGATCATTATACAACATATGTATGTATACACACATATCGAAACATCAAATTGTACCTGATAAATATGTACAATTACAATGTGTCAATCAAAAAATTGATTAAATAAAACAATTGTTTATGATATTTGTACTTATAAATAATGCTGCATAATATTCCATCTTCCACATATATAATAATTTCCTTGTATATAATTTCAAGGTATATAATCATCCCTCTAGTATTTTGAATACTTTCTTCCTTTTTTTATTTTTTAAAATTGTACTGGAGTAAATATTTGTATAATAAGCCTTTGTTTTTACTTTATTTTTCAGGAAACTATTAGATTCATAGAAGTAGGATTATTGGGTTAAAGGGGAATAACTTTTTTCTCTGGAATTATATGGGGGTCTTATTGCCATTATGAACGGGGTGTTTTCCCCCATTACATCTGATTAGTGCTTTTATGCAGGAAAGAAGTTGATTTTTACATAATTATTTTCTATCCAGCCATTCATAAAGAGGTTTTGCTTAGCATTCTTAGTATGGGAGTGCCAAGGGGTGTCTTGGGGGCAGGGGTGGCTTGAGCTTCCTTCCTATAATCTGTTAGCTTCACCCCCATATCACACCAAATCAACACATACGCTCAAATCCACGTACTTCACTGTAAGCACAACTTTCCAAGACAAGTCCTGTGCCCTCCTGCCTTCTCCAATCATATCACCAGCCAAAGCCAGATTCGGCCACTGTGGGTTTTCATTTATTACCATACTACCTACAAATAAATAATTTCCTCCTCCTTTCCAATAGCTATAACTCTTATTTATGAATAGCCTCAAAGCTTCCGGAATCATATCAAACTGTGATGGTGCTGGTAGACAGTGTTTTTTTCTCATATTAATAGGAATATGGCTAATATCTCTGTGTTAAATATGACATAAGATGCTCATTGAATAATAGTCTTTATGATATTGAAAAAGTATCCTTTCGTAGTCTTCCTAGAGCATTTTCTTTCTTTCCAAAATGGATGTTGAATTTGGCCACCCTTTTTGGCAGCCTTGATTCGGTCTTGATAGTATGTTTTGCTTTTGAAAGTGGTTCACAGTAAGCTAGAATAAAACAGGCTGTGTCGGAAATGGGAGGTCTGAATCCGGACCTAAGTTTTAGGTGTGAATCACCAGTCCCTTTCCCTTCCTGTGCAGGATATTGCTCAGGCACTGCAGGCAAATGCTGCCCCTACCAACTAGTACATGCCCGTGTGGCTTTGCTCACGGGCACGCCCTTGGAAACAGGGAGGTTTTGTTCTCCTGAACGAAATCAAAGAACCTGCTGAGGCTTGTAGTGAAAAGCTTTAAAAAACACTTCCCAGCCTAACTAAAAACATAATGGACAAGACCATCCTAAAATGTCCCTGCGAAACAGGCCTGAAGGTTTACTTCTAACAGTTCTTAAGTTTAATTAAGCGTGGGTAACCAACCATCCCAGTCTGCCCAGGACTGAAGGGTTCCCTGAAACATGAGACTTTCAGTGCTAAAACCTGGAAACTCCTGAGGTGATTTTGAAAGGCGCAAAATACATTTCTGCTCAGGGCAGGTGAAGGGTTTATCCATGGTGTGTGAACTATAAGCACCTCTTTTTTGAGCTAAACTAAACTTTGGCAGGGCTTGCTCATTTTTCAGCTCGTTCTTTGTTTCTGATCGTTTATAGTCGCCCTAAACAAATCATGCTATCAGGCCTGACCAGAAATAGGGTAACTGCAAAATTATTCCACCCTTTACCACTCAGGCCTTTTGAAAACAATCCTTCCCAGAGTGCAAGCTCCTGGCAGGAAATACTGAATGCATTTCTCCCTTTGTCTTGTGACCACCTCCTACTCCAGGGTGTGCCTTCTTTCTCAATTTTGAGGCAAGTTTTTAATGGAAAATATATAGCCATCCAAACCTAGGAGTTAGGTTTAAGAAAATAATTAGCCATTAACTCAGTAAAATCAGGTTCTTGCTCTTATTTATGTCATAGAATCATAGTACTTCTGATTTGGAAGGTCACCTAGACCAGCATTATTCAAATTTTAATGTGTATGAATCATTCGATGTTGCTGAAATGCAGATTCTGATTCAGTAGCTCTGAGGTGGTACCTGAGATTTCAAGTGATACCACTGTTGGTTCATGGATCACACTTGAGGGAATGAGAATTTTATAGAATAATATTCTCCACATTTCCTTGATCACATATCAATATTAGTTTTAAAAAATGTGAGCATGCACTCAAAATATGTACATCAATTATATTTTATATTCATGGGTCGGTAGAGCATAATTTCACTTTCACTTAAGAAAATAAACATGAGCTCCAGCACAGCACTGACTACTTTGAGGACCATTGATCCTGATAACACACCCATTATGCAAACATTCAGTGCATGCTTGTATTTACTCCAGGCATAAGAAAATCACTTGGTTCAGGGAGCCTAGTCTATCTTTGCATAACTAATTGTTAGAAAGTTCTTCCTTCTATTGGTTTGAATCTATGCTTTGTATCCAAAAGCTTACCTCTGGAGTCTTGCAAAACAAGCCTAATCCCTCTTAACAGTATTGCAACTTCTACTCCTGAAAAGGGTCTGATTTCTTTAATATATAAAGAGCTTCTATAAAACAATAATACCAACAACCCAAAAGAAAAAAAGTAAGCCAAGGATACAAATACGTACAATGGACAAATGCTTTAAAATGAAAAGAAAATCAACCTCTCTCTGATAAGGGAAATGTAAATTAAAACTATGATGAGGCATTATTTTTCATTTCGCAAAATGACAAAGAAAAATGAAGTAAATGCATTGTGTTGGTGATATTGAGGGAAAACAGCTAACTTCATACATCACTGTGATAATGTCGACTGATACAACCATCATAGCAGATGCTTAATAAATCCATTGAAAATTAGTTTTTTGAAAAATATTGGGAAAATGCTAACTACTATATTAACTAAAAAAAAACGACACAAAATATACATAACATTATATCAGAAATAAAGTACTTGAAGAAAATACATCAAAACAATAACAATAGTCATTTCTGGATGGTAAGATAACATCACAGGTATCAAAAACTTTGCTCTTCATACTAGTCAGCATTTTGAAAATTTACAAGCCTGTGTAATTTAGAAGATGCACCAGGGAGGAAGTGATGAGAGACTACAAGTGGACCTGGTTTTAAATTGCAGACTTTTAAAGTTCACATTATTAAGAGATAGTTGAGTCCCTGGCTTACCTATACTTCCAGGGAAAACTGATATGGTGAATTCTCATTATCTAAAGTAGTCATTTTCTATAAAGTTGTTATGATCACTGAATTAGTGAGTACAAAACCATTACTCCTAGGGGAAATACAGGACTGGGTTTCTACAAGTGTCTGGTCACAATGTTATTGTCAACCAACCAATACATGACCTTACTTTATGTGTGTTTCTATTTAAAGACACCTTATTTAATATATCGTTGATTAATTAATATTGAACTCTCGGCCAAGACTTGTACAACTCCTGCTTGAATGAAACTTAGCTAATACATGTATTTTCTCTGTAAGGCACGTTACAGCCTTCTTGCACTTAGGGACACTAGATAGCACTGCTGTACTATGCTTAGGAGCCATTTTCAGCAGTGAAATCACCAGCAAAAAGCACAAAAATATGAAAAATGTGGCACTAAATAGACTGTGAAAAGTACACTTGCTTGCTAACATTATGAGAGTTGAAACAGGAAAGCAGGGCATTGCCTTGCTGAGCCTGAGCTGGGAATGTGCACCTCAAGCAACTCACATCTTTCACCACTCTGCACATGGCCATGAATTACCACTAAAGCACCCCAAGTACTGATTTGGGGGTTACAAATCAATTTTAGCAACTAGGGAAATTCGTGAGTACAGAATCCACAAATGTTGAGGCTCAACTGTAATTACAGCTACAGTTTTAAAGTAATTTCTTAATCAAAAGAAAAAGAGCCAAACACCAATATCCTATAGATGAACTCCTTCACAGAGTTGTTTAAAGTTGAGTACCTCATAATTTATAAAACAGTCCCTTTAGAAGGCACTTTCCGTAATGGAAATGAAAGCAGTAAGTTTCATCATTTGTTGTGTTTACTATATCCATTGTCTTCAACAAGAACCATCTCTTTTTATTGTCTGATTAAACTTAGCTAGTAGTTACTGAGTATCTCCACATGGAGAACATGGAGATGTGTAGGCTGACCTCAACTGAAGAAATTGACAGTCCTCTTGGGTATGTGAGGGGAAGATGAGGCGATTTCCAACTCTAACACAAGACAGACAGAATATGATCAAGACCACCATAAAGGAATAAGGTGCATAAGACTGGTAGAAATATAATGCTCTAGAAGCCAAATGAAGGAGACAGTGCATCCTCTTGGTATTGTCTGGAAAACCTGATGGAGATAGTGATATCTGAAAAGGCCTTGAAGGATTAGTAAGATGGTAACTGGAGCTAAGGGATGGAGAGGACAAGAAGCAACTTGAGCAAGATTGCAAGAGGCGATGTTATGGAACCAGGGTCCAAATCCAGCACAGGTATAGGGTAAGCTAAAGGAATGGCTTCCATTATTGCAGTAAAGCAAGCCACAGCGCCCCCAATGTCTGAGCAGAGAAGAGAACTGAGGAAGAAAGCAGAGGAGTGAGGAAGGGACACGGGCCAACTACCCTGATCCTGCTTCCAGAAGCTTCTTGGTTCATTCTACCTGTACACTGCAGTGGTTACATATTTCTCCGTCCATCTTTCACCCTCTTAACTAGACTGTACATAGAAGCAAGCAGGGATCACACCTCATTCTTCTTTAGCCTCCTTCCCTCTGCTTCTGCCCACACTCCCCAACACACAACATGCACCCCAACATACCAAAGATCACACTACACCAACGCCTGCATATCACCAGCCCTCAGTAAATATTTACTCATTCACTAACTAGCTTTACAAACACACTAAGCCTTTACCAATCCTGGTCTGTTTCCTAAGACAGGAGCATATGGCTAAATTTTGTAACTAGGAAGTAACTGTCCCTGAGCTTTCCCAGAATGTGTGAAGAATGGTAATCTTTGAAAGTGCCGCAATATTATATTACACACTTTTTTTTTTGCGTATCTAACTAAAACTGAAAATTAGTGTTCAGCAGAATCTCTAAATTATACAATTAAACTTGTGAATGTGTATGTAGGGCCTCAAAATCCTAACTTGGGGGCTATGTTATATTTTAGTTCTCGATTCTATATTTCCTTAGAACCTAGTATAAATACTCATAAAGTTCTTGGATTGTCTTTGGGGGTTTATAATATTGCGTTAAATGAGGTTAAACATTTCTGAATATTGCATAGAAACAAATTTTCTATATAAGATTATTTTAATCATATCTCAAATAGTTTCTTCTATCTCCAATCAATTATTTTAATTATAAAAATATTTTAAGAGGCCAAATCTTGCTCTTTATTAACTTTTCAAAGAAGAATGTCTCCAAAGGCACAAACTCCAAGAATATTAAAAACAATAATTGTTTAAATTTTAGTATATTTCATGTAAAATAGATATTATAATTCTATGGTAGACAGTCTACAGCCAGAAACTTGTAAATTAATTTTAGCCTATTATTCATTGCTTCTAAAATCACATTTAGCCTATTTTAGCCTATTATTCATTGCTTCTAAAATCACATTTTAAAGGAAAGTGTTAAAATACACACTTTTGCAGTCAAATTACTGTACTTACTGTTTCAAAACCTCGATGTGGGTGATCAGGAAATCCACCTGGTCGACCTCCTTTAAATTCATCAAACAGTAAAAACGGATCCAGATTTTTTAACTGAAATAAAAATAAAATTCAGCAGATTACACATGCCTTTTAAGCCATGCCACCAGGAACTACATTCATGAACAGATCTAACAAAACTCATTGAAAACTACATGGCCAATGAGCAACTTTTTGTCGTGAAAATTGCTTTCAGGAAGAACTTTTTATACACACACACAGATTCACCAATTATGTCCTAGAGTTGACATTTAATGAGAAGTGCAAAGAGTGGACAAACATTTCATGATCATCTAAGACATAAATAGTCAAGTACAAACAACATACAGTCTGTATCCTAAACAGATTCATAATCTCATGTGGGAAGAGACTAGAAAATAAATTATTGCAATGTGACAAGAAATGCTCTGGAGGAAGACAACTTTACACATATGAGAGTGGGGTGGGATCAGGGATGGTTCTACCAGGGAAGGGCACTTGAGCTGGGTCTTGCAGTATATGTTGGAGTTAATCAATAGAAGGGAGAGAAGGACAAGAAAGGCTATTCCAGGTAGAAGAGCAGAGAAACAGCTTGGAATGCTTGAAGAACTGCAAGGAAACTACTATCTTGGGGTAAAAAATGCACATGGAATTATGAAGAGAGATGGGCAGAAGAAAGAAGACAAATCATAAAGGAATTTGGATTTTATTCTGAAGATGATGTGTTTTAATCAAGGGCTGAGATGATCAGATTTCAAAAGGTCACTCTGTGGAAAATAGTTTGGGAAAGAAAGACGGGAGACAAAGAGTATTTAGGAGGCCATTTCAAAAGTCCAAGCAAGGGTGAAGGCCAGAACTAAGACAATGGCAGTAGTGATGGAAAGTGGTTAAGTGACTGGGTAGATATTATGACGCAAAAAGGAACAGCATTAGATGACTCCCAAATTTCTAGCTATGGTGCCTGGGAAGATGGTAGGGCCGTTGGGCAGCTCAAGAAATATAACAGACGAAACAGCCTTGAAATAGCCATGGTGACTTCATTTTAGGTCATGATGAGTTTGAGATATCTATATAAACGTTATTTGTATAAATAGAACTATTACTACTCAGTGTACATTATATTGTGCAAAGACTAGAAGGCAACTGAAGATAAATCTCAAGCTCAAATGAGAAGCAGAAACAGATCTGGCTGTCATTAGCGTATCTTTATAATTGTCTTGGTTATTCTTTGCCATTTGTTTGTCTATATAAATTTTAGATAATTTATCAAATTCTATGAACAAAAATGTTGGACTTTCGATTGGAATTGCTTTGAATCTATGGATCAATTTGGAAAGAATTGACATTTATATAATGAGTTTTCCTATTCACAAGCAAGGTCATCTCCATTTATTTAGGTTTTTTAAAATGTCTTTCAATAAGGATTTATAATTTTCTCCACAAAGGTTCTGCATATTTAAATTTTTTTCTAGCTAACATATTTTTAGTGGTACTGTAAACAGCATTTTTAAATTACGTTTTGAACAGTTTGCTGCTGGAGATTAGAAATGTGAATAGAAAAGCAATTTTGAACACTGCTAAACTCTTATTCATTTTAAAAATTCATCTGTAGCTTCTTTTGGGTTTTCTTTGTAGACATTCATATCACCCATGTATTTATCAATAAGTTTTTGCTGCATAGTTCACAAAAAATATTTTTTGCCTGCATTAGATTAAAGCTGTGGCAGACTGCAATTTGTCTGGGTTTTGCTGGGCTCAGCTGTCTTCTGCATGTCTCCTGTCTCCAGGGTCCAACCTGAAACAGTGGTGACTATTGAGCACATACTGTTCTCACAGCTAAGGGCAGGAGCAAAGGCAAGCCAAGTCAATCATGTACAATCACGTTAACAAGTCCCACTGGCCAAAGCATGTGGCATGGCCAAGCCCAGAGTCAGGAAGGAGGGCACTTAAACCCTCCCTGTACAACTTATGGGTAATGCACCTAAAACTGGATGAGCGTGTATAATCCCCATTACAGGGAGGAATGAATATTTGGAAGTAATATTCCAACCAACAGCCCATTAGCAAATGACGGGTTTTTTTTTTCTATTCTTTAATTTTCAATCCTTATAATTACTATTTTCTTATCTGTTTCTATTTTCTTGTCTTTTTGCAAATTAGCACCTCTACAACAGTGCTGAGGTGAAATGACGGTGGTAGACATCCTTGTTTTGTCCCTGATTTACATAGATTACTTCTTAAAGTTTCACAGGTAACCAGGTTATTTAGTGCCATTTTTTTGTAGATTCCCTTCATAAAGTTAAAAAGTTTTCCTTCCATTTCTAGTTTACTTAGCTGTGTTTTTTTTAACATTAAATTAACGTTGAATTCTGTTCAATGCTTTTTCTGCACTATTGAGATACTTATAAGCTTTTTTCTCCTTTAATCTCTTATTGTTAATAAGTTACATAAACAGGTTTTCTAACATTACACCAAATTTGCTCTCTTCAGATGATCCAAACTTGGTCATGATATATTATCTTTTTTATACATTTCTGTATTTTGTTGGTTAATATTTTATGATTCTTGCAAAAATATTTATAAATGTGATGTGATTATCCTTTCACTTGCTGTCATTGTCTGGTCCTGACTGAATGGTAACTTCGATTTCATCAAGTGTTTTGAGGAGTATTCCCTCAGCTTTCATCCTTTGGAGAGTTTATGCAGTACTGGAATTATCTGTACCTTAAATATTTTGTAAAACTTGTCTGAAAAATCATCTGGAGTTGTTGTCTTTGTGATAAACTTTAAAAACACCGATTCAATTACTCAAATGGCTATAAAACTATTCAGATTTTCCATTTCTTCTTTCTTTCTCACTGTTTTTGGATTCTAAGAGTTTCACTAACTTCTTGTCAGCTCAGCTAATTAATTATTTAAGTTATTTATTTATTTCAGGGTATCTACTCCGTCATATTACTAGAAATGAAAGCACAAAACCCTCTCTTTGTCTTGGTTTCTGGTTTTGTCTCTCTTCACATTCTATGAAAAAAAAAAAACACATACACATGTGTATACGCAAGTAATGTATATATTATATGCACATACATATATATGTTTTCAAGCTACTGCAAGTTTTTTAACCTAACCCAGTGTCAGTTTCTTCATATTAAAATGTGGACTTCAACCCATATGAAGCTGGACCATTTCAGCCCAGTGTTTCATCCAGCTCAATATCAAAAAGTAATTGAAAATAAATTCAAATATTTATTGAATCCTTTCAAAAATGCTAAAAAGGGCTTCAATTTAAAAATATGTTTAAAATTTCCCTTCCCCTCTCCATATATGTTTCCCATAATTTCACATTCTCTCACTCTAACTGTTCAAATGACCTCAAACCATCTGGAGACAGCTCTTTCCTTTTATTCTCCTTTCCTCTCATCTTCTGGATTTCCTCTTTTCTCTCCCACCAGTAACTCTCTGCCCTTTCCAGTGAAAATCAGCCAAGCAGGTCTTACATCCTTTCAATCTTATCCTGTCAGTCACTACTCCATTTCAGCTCATTGAAAGCCCAGGAATGGAACTGGGGTTGGTAGGAGAGGTTGAGAATTCTCATACCTCGTACATTTTTTTCTTTCACAGGATAATATATAACTTGAAAGATTATAATGATTAGAAACCGTGAATGTAGAGCACCGGGTCCAGTGTCTGAAGCACTGTAGGTTCTATATAAAGGGGTGGTATCTGTTACATGACACCAGTCCCATAAATCTCTGAGCCACCCAAAGTCTATGAATAAGACCTCAAAAAGCACAGGCAACAAAAGAAAAAAAAATAAACAAATGGGATTATACCAAACGAAAAACTTCTGTACAGCAAATGAAACAATCAACAGAATGAAAAGACAACCTACAGAATGGGAGAAAATACTTGCAAACTATACATCCGACAAGGGATAAATATCCAGAATAATAAATAAACTCAAACAACTTAGTAAATACAATAAACTCAAACAACTTAGTAAAAAAACCCAAATAACCCAATTTAAAAATGGGCAAAGGAGATGAATAGACATTTTTCAAAGGAAGACATACAAATGACTAACAGGTACACGAAAAACTGCTCAGCATCACTAATCATCAGGGAAATGAAAATCAAAACCACATTGAGATATCATACCACCTCAGTTAGACTGGCTATTGTCAAAAAGAGAGAGAATAACAAATGCTGGTGAGGATATGCAGAAAAGGGAACCCTCCTAAACTGCTGGTGAGAATGTAAATAGGGCAGCCATTATGGAAAACAGTATGGAGCTTCCTCAAACAACTACAGATAGATCTGCCATATGATCCATCAATCCTACTTCTGGGTATATACCCAAAGGAATGGAAATCACCATGTCGAAGGGTTACCTGCACTCCCATGTTTATTGCAGCTCTATTTACAATAGCCAAAAGTTGGAAACAACCTAACTGTCCATGGACCATATCTATGCACAATGGAATACTACTCTGCCATAAAAAGAATGAGATTTTGCCATTCGCATCAGCAATGTATTGGAGTGAGCAGGACTGAAGCTATGTTGGAATCTAAAACCACATGGGCTGTAGGAAGATTTTTAAAAATACAGTTTTTGGGTTTTTTTTCTTAGCACGCATTTCTCTGAGTTCCCTTTTTCCCCATGGTTATTTGATATTTTGAAACTTGGTTACAGGGCAGGATGACATTATTCACATTGACATAAAGTTGTTTTCCAGTCAGCCAGACGTCCTATGAGATACGTACTATGCAGACCCCAAGAAACCAAGGAAGACATCAATAGAGCTGTGTTGGTTCCACCCTGAAGCAAAATCAAAATCCTGTAGGACCCTAAGATAACATGAGGGATGAGAACAGAAGCCAGATGGAGCCTTGACAAGAATTTGCACCTGGCCCCTTACACTTAGTGTCCACAGATCACATCCTCCCCTCCTGCTTTCCATTCCTTCAACCTCCTCTTTAAAAATCCCTCAGAAAATATGAGTCTTTCCATAGTGGTGTGTTGGACTTGCAGAGGGAGAGAGCACATCTAGGGATACAAAGTGGAGTGGGGGAAAAGGGGATGGGGAGGGAGGTTGGGGACAATTGGGTGGGGGACACAGGGTATAATTAGAAGTTATGGTAATGGGCTTGCTGCCAGTATGGATCTGGCCATCACATCTTGGGCAGGAGTGGTGACAATCAGCTTTGTATCTAATGAATATTCATAACCAATAAATAAAAGAAAAAAGAAAACATGAGTCTTTGAGATGGTTTTAGCCTGGCCATCTCCTTCAGGTTTACTGGGGAGATGGGTTCACCTAACATCTCCCCCAGGTTAGCAGCATTCCCCAATAAAGCTGACATCCTTCTTCACCAACACTTGAGTTTTTGAGTCATTTGTTTTCTTTGCAGGCAACTGGACGTGGGTTTGGTAACACATGGATAAGCTTGGATAAAATTATTTTAAGTGAAATAAGCCAGGCACAGAAAGAGAAATACCACATGGTCTCACTCATAAGTGGGAGCTAAAATAAATAAACAAACAAACAATAATAATAAGTTGAACTTGCAGAAGGAGGCAGAAAAACTGTGGTTGCTAGAGGTGGGAAAGTGGAAGGGGGAGGGAGATAGCAAGAGGCTGGGTAATGGAAACAAAAAAGCTAGATAGGAAAAATAAGTTTTATGGGTGAGCAGTTGAGCTAGGCATCTATAATTAGCAATAATTTACTGCAAATCATCAAATGACTAAAAGAGAGATTGAATGTCATCATCACAAAGAAATGATGAAGTTTCGTAATGGCTCAAATGCTAATTACCCTGATTTGATCATTGCACATTGTACACATGTATCAAAATATAACACTGTACTCCACAAATATGAAAAACCAATACATTTCAATGAAAAAAAATCTCTGAGCCATCATTTCTTCAGGTGCAGAACAAAGGACTTGGAGTTCTAAGATGACTTTTTAATTCTATGTTGTGTGGTTCTATGGTATTAAAATGTGTGTAAGAATGAGATAAAGAAATATTTGTTTCTCAGTATCAAAGAATTTCATATGAGCAAATATGTCCTGCTCTCAAATAAATGGTGGAAAGAAAGTTTCCCTCTTTTTAGTCCTATTCTTATCACCCTCCATCACCCACAGAGCAATAGTTATTCATTAGCACCAAGAAGTAGGAGTGCTGCTACTGTGAATACCTAAAAATGTGGAAGCGGCCTTGGAAATGCATAGTGGATAGAGGCTGCAAGAGTTTTAAGGTGCATGCCAGAAAAACTCTACATTTCAGTGAATGGAGTGTTAAGAGTGATTCTGATGAGCACTCAGGAAGAAAAAAGTAGAGTTGTAGACACAGCCTCAATCTTCTTAAATACCTAAGAAATCCTGAACAGAATGCAGTAGAAATGTAGATGATAAAGGCCATTCTGGTGAGGTCTCAGACAGAAATGAGGAACATTTTATTGAAAACTGGAGGAAAGGCAATCCTTGTTATAAAGTGGCAAAGAACTTGGCTGAACTGTGCTTGTGTCCTGTGGTTTTGTGGAAGGTGGAACTTGTGAGCAATGAAACTGAATATATAGCTGAAGCTATTTCTAGGCACTCAACAGTCCAACCTGGTTCTTCTTGACTGCTTATAGTAAAACTCAGTAAGAGATAAATGACTTAAAGAAAGAATTGTTAATCAAAAAGGAAGCAAGGGCCGGCCCGGTGGCGCACTGCTATAGTGCGCCGCTTGGGAAGTGTGGTGGCGCTCCCGCCGAGGGTTCGGATCCCACATGCAGACCGGTTCCC
>NW_007732707.1:39742-50047 GCF_000696425.1 Galeopterus variegatus
ATCCCACATACAGACCGGTTCCCGCTCACTGGCTGAGCGAGGCGCGGGAGCAACACCGAGGGTTGCAATCCCGTTGCCGGTCCCGGTCCGGTGTGGGGGTGACACTGAGGGTTGCGATCCGTTGCCGGACATGAAAAAAGACAAAAAAAAAAAAAAAAAAAAAAAGGAAGCAAAAGTTAGAGATTTGGAAAATTTTCAGCCCATCCATATTGTTAAGAATGAGAAAGCATTTTCAGGAGAAAACACCAAGGGTGTGACCAAATGACCATTTGATAAGGAGCTTAGTCAGCCATCTAAATAGAAGCTACCCATTGTACAAGACAATGGAAGAATGGCCCCACACTCAGGGCCAGTATCAGTCTTAGTCTGTTCAGGCTGCTGCAGCAAAATATCATAAATAGAGTGGCTTATAAACAATAGACATTTCTTTCTTACAGTTTTGGAGGCTGGAAAGTCCATCATTGAGACACCAGCAGATGCAGTACCTGATGAGGGCCCAATTTCCAGTTCAGTTATGGTGTCTTCTAGCTGTGTCATCACATGGTGGAAGGGGCCATCTAGTTCTCTGGGGGTCTCTCTTTTTTTTTATAAAAATGTCTCAAGTTTATTTCAATATCTAGTTGTTTTTTTTTTTTTTTTTGTCTTTTTTCGTGTCCGGCAATGGATCGCAACCCTCAGTGTCACGCCCGCACCAGACCGGGACTGGCAACGGGATTGCAACCCTCGGCGCCGCGCCCGCACCTCGCTCAGCCAGTGAGCGGGCACCGGTATGTATGTGGGATCCAAACCCTCGGCGGGAGCGCCGCCGTGCTCCCAAGCAGCGCACTGTAGCAGTGCGCCACCGGGCCGGCCCTCAATATCTAGTTTTATTTTTAAATTAGAGTTGGACAATTTTTTGGTAACTGAAAATTCATTTTCAGAGGTGTAGAAAACATTAATGAGCTATTAAGTACTGACAGTGAATAAAATTACTGGACCATGCATTTATAAAAGCCACGTTTAATAGTAAATAGTTCCAGTTATACTATTTAACTGAAAGAAACACCCTTTAGATCTTTACTTCTAATTATACCACATTCTCCTTTTGACATAATCTATTCCTTTCACCCGACTGCAACTACAACCAACAAAATTACTCCAAACTTTAAGCCTTTTTTTTTACCACTTACGAAATATGACTTAACTGTTACTCTTTAAGAGTTCTTTAAAAGAAATTTGAAATTTTAATTTTTACTTTGAAATTGTTTGATCAAAAAGTACAGGACATCACTACCACATGAGTTAAAACAAAGAATGGAATAAAAAACAAAAGTGCTGTCTATATAACCACCAAACTATGTTATAAGACATTTTAAATATTTTACAGTTCTACATAGTAAGATATTAAACTGGCTCCAAGGTGCTACAATGTTTGGTATCTTTACTGCAAGCTTTAAACAATAGTGTTACTCTTCTCAACAAGTCACCTCTAAGAAAATGGCAGTGCTCATAAGCACAAAAGCTGTTATATCCAGTAGGTGGAATTCTAGTCAGGATAGGAGAATTCTTTATAAAATTAGGTTTCAAAAATGCAGAATGTTGAGGACTCTGCCAGTCAAGATGGTGGAATAGACAGCCCCCGCTGCTGCTGTCACTCTCTCCCACAAATCAACCAATTTACAAATATAAAAATGTAACAGCAGCCAAGCTGGGGCCACTGGAACTCAGGGGAAGAGGAGGACAGACCTACAGAGCTCATGAAGGGGGAGAAGTGACAATGAGAGAAAGAAAAAACTGCTCCAAGCATTTTGGGCTGCGGCTGCTTTAAGGCTAGAGCTGCTGAGTGCATGGAGCAGGAGCCAGCAGAAGCTGCAGCTGTGCCCTATGGATGGAGTTACTTGGATGTGGCAGGGGAGAAGAGGGCCTTGGTGGCCCCCAGGACAGCAAGACCACTAATAGAGTTCCCATAGGCCCACGCAGAAGTGAGGAGCCAGAACAGCTGAAAAAGGGGAGCCATTCAGAGGTTGGTGAGTCATCACAAGGGACCAGTGTAGGGCCCATCCCATGGGAAGTGTTTGGAGCATGGCAGTGGGGGAGATAGGCCCACCAGGAGAACACTGGGGCACAGCAAGGACAGCCAATCCATCCCCCAATCAGCATAGGACCACTCAGAGGAGGCTGGTCAGGAATGCAGAGTTGCGTGGGGTGCAGCTTGATGTAAATATTCAGGCCCAAATCAGAGTTTCTACACAACCCAGGTGCACCCAGTCTCTGGAGAGCCAGAAGTACCTATAAGGTCAACCATTAAACCCTGAGCTGCACAAAAAGTCTTCCATAGGGAAACAGCAGCAAAACAGCAATTTAGCTCAACAATACAACTCAAATACTGGTTCCCATAGAAAGTTCCCCCATTTTAGAAGTAAGCAAAGGACAAAAGTTAGTTCTAGCCCAGGCACACCACCAGTGCCTCGGGGCCCACCAGGGGACCTGAGGTATGGAGCCAGGGACTGGACCTCCCGCCCATAACCATGCACACTGCCAGTGCCTCAGAGCCCACCCAGGGGCCTGGGGCATGAAGCTGGGATTGGACACCCTGCCCACATCCAGGCACATTGCCAGTGCCTCGGAGCCCACCTGGGGACCCGGGGAATGGAACTGAGGACCAGACCCCCCACAACCAAGCACACCACCAGCACCAAGGAGAATGCCAAAAACATCACCTCCATGTGGGTGGCTCACCACAGCCACCACAATAACCATGGCTGAGACATCACAACCACCATGCACATGGTCCACCAGCCACTGGAACACGCTGACACAAAGAGAGTCACCAGTAGAGACCAAAGAAAAGGATAGGATGTCTGTCTCCACAAAGCCCATTCCAGAGTGACAGAGGAAGCATCCGCTGTGTGATAATATTGGGGGACCTAAACACACCTCTCAGCACTGGACAGACCATCTAGGCAATAAATCAACAGAGTAACCATTACTCTTTCAGAGGGAGAGAAGAAATCTAGGGTTATCAGTGATGGGAGGGGGGAGGGAGAAGGGGATAGGGAGAGAATGGACAAGGGGCATAAAGAATAAGTACAATTTGTAACAATATACATACTAGTAATATTGATTTGATCAATATATGTCAACATTGAATCCCAAAAATATGTAAATAAATTATGATTCAATAAAAATTTTTAAAAATGTGGAATGTCTTGATAATTACCACCATCTACAAGGCTAAAATCAGAAAAAAATGCAGAAAATAGAAGTACTCAATATTATTTTGCTTCAGGAAAGGCAGAACTGTTTCTATTCTAACAAATAAGCAATAATGATAAAAAGGTATGATTAATATACTGTATTTAAGCCAAAGCACACTTTTCACCTCAGAGAGGAAAATTCTGACTTTAACATTCTTAATTTCCCTTGTCCAGAATAGGATCCCATTTTAAACCTTTATTTGAATACAGTTCATAATGTAAAGTCATTTTTCTCCACAGGATGTTTTCATTGCAAGCTGCTAAATGACAAATGACTAAATCAGTTATAAAAATGAATTTGTACCTTACTAAATGCTAATTTACAATAACTTTCAATAGATAACAAACTTCTATACCCAAGCCTAAAAGCCGGGTGGGGCTCGCACAACCCACAGTCCCAGGAATACGGGATCGGCCCCACCACACCTTGAGCTGCCCGCACCGCGGCCACCTCCACTGCTCAGGGTGACAAAACTAAATCACGGAAGTGGCCACCACCAGGGCCCCCCTTCCACTTCCAACTCTGGGGTCTCCTTTATAAGGGCATTAACACCATTCCTGCAGGCTCCACTTTCATGACTTAATCACCACTAAAAGGCCCCACCTGTCAATACCATCCCCTTGGGGTTAAGATTTCAACATAAGAATGGTGGGGTGGGAGAGACACATTAGACCATATCAGCACTATCTGTCATATTGACTGCACTCACTTTTGACCCTTCTGGTCACCAATCCATATGGACACACACAGGAGGAAAGCCAGCACAAAAAGGAGACTGCAGAAGCCAGGGGGCTGGATGAGGCAAGAGTCAGAGGGTTGAATTGTTTATCTGGCCAGAAGATGGGAAATATGTGTAAGACACACTGTTCTTCCAACACAAACAAGAGTACCCTGCATTAGACTGCTGTACTAAGCAGAGCTGGGTATTAGTTTTTATCAAAGTTCCTGATATTCTCTAAACATTTAGCATGGATTCAACAACATGTTAAATAAACATGTGCTATCTATAGATAAGATCTGATTTATATGAGAACTCTGACTTTCTAAACTGTTTTGACTAAGTCCCCAACTCATCCACATCTTTCTCTCTCTACATATTAAACTGATGATCTTTCAAATTTTTCAAAACACGTAAGAATTTCCTTTCCTTCAAACGGTTCCAAATCCTTTAGCTGCCAAATTCAGGTCGCAGCTTCCAAGCTATCTCTTCTCCCGCAGGCCTATGGCACTCCCATAATAAAGCTCCAGCAGTTGGGTATTTTATTTAAATCAGAAAGCACTGAAAGTAGATACCAGGAATGGCAGTTCCTCGGGGATAGGGCTGATGCTATGTGTTTTCAGTGACACTACACTGAATTTAGAATAATTCTGTGTACATAGAAAGTACTCCACAAACATCCTGAGCAGTACCTGTTTTAGGTCCCTAGCCTCTTTTGCAGCTAAGTGAGGCCATATGATTGGAATATGGCCACAGTGTAAAAATTATAAGGTGGGACTTTTAGGGAAATTACTTATTGAAGAAGGATGGACAGCTGATGTATGTCCTTTTGCCTTTCCTCCTTCCTCCTTTCTGTGCCAGAGGGCAAATGCTTGTTATTGCCCTAAGAGCTGTCTTGGACCATAAGGCAATGCACTACGAACATACTAAGTACTATGACCTAGCACAGAACGAGTGCGGGTCTCTGATAAGTATCGAGTCTCCAGGCCCACCCTGGGCTGCCTATTTTGGGGCTTTACAAAAGAGAAACACAAAGACATTAATTTTGGAGGATGCTTTCTGTTACACACAGTTGAACCTAATTGTAACTGATAATCATATAAGGGCAATAGTGCCTGTGGTCAAGTGATTCTAGGCTAGCCTATATCAAGACAATATGGCAGCAGCAGAATGGAGAGGCTCTTCAAGGTAGACTCCAACAACTCAGACCACCTCCTCGGCTTACTCAGCATCTAGACTGGGGCCTGAGGGTAACAATGAGAAGGCAGAAGGAAGCTCCCAGCACATATTCCAGACTGAGATCCAGATACAGCCTTGAATGGATTTGAGTTGTGACTCTATGCCCCACTATCTTGACTCAATATCTAGAGACCATGATGACGGAGAGCACCATCTAGAGAAGCTAAATCAATGAAGATCAAGATTAGCCAAGGCTATCTGATGATATTAAGAAATTCTTTTGATTTTTAAGCGTGATAGTAGTTATATACATATAAACTTTAAAGGTTCTTATCTTTTAGAGACAGACTGAAATATTTATAAATAAAATGAAATGATGTCTGTGATTCTCTTCAAAATACTTTGAGGGAAGAAATAGATGGGGATATAGATGAAACAAGATCACCATAAGTTGATCACTGAGGATGCTAGAAACATGGAGATTCATTATACTATTTTCTCTACTTTTCTCTGTTTGAAATTACTTATTTTTAAAAAAAGAAAGATAAGTGCGGCCCATGGAGAGTCACATTTCACCAAGGAGTGTCTGGTGGAAGGGGGAGTAGGACACAGAGGCAAGCACAGATGAGTAGTGGGTTTCCCTCCTGCTGGGAGCGTGGAGGAACTTCCCCCTCACACCATGCTATTCAGCACTTCAATTCCAGTCTGGCTAGCCTGACTGTAATTTGTAATGAAGGGTATGAGCCAGCCCCACTTCATCTCTTCTTTATTGTTAATTGTGGAAAGGCTCAGTGAGAGCATTGTAAATTCCTCTCCTATCTCCACATTTGCAGTCACAGGAAACAGATCACTTGTGACCACTAATACTGAGGACTATTGTAAACTCTATGCTAAAACAGCTTTGGGGTCCAAAGTTTATGAGATATTTCTTCAGAGGCATAAAGCCTTGGTGCAGAAAATTTGAACAGTAACCTCCTTGACATAAGATAGATGCTTTCATTCTCTGCTGATGGGAGGGTTAGGGGTCTACCTTACTGGCAAGTTGGTAGAGTGCAGAGTGTGAAAAAATACAGCAACAACCTAAATGATCAAAAATAGGGTCATGAGTAAGAGAATAATGGTATGCTCATACGATAGGATATGACACAGCTATTAAAATGATTTGTGTGAAGAATTTATAACAACATGGAAGGTTCATATGCTACCACGTTAAATAAAAACATCAGAACACAAAATTGTCTATTCTATATAATCCCCATGATGTAAAATATACAATAATATAGAAACAAAAGGAAACACCCTCTGTCTTAATAGTGATTAAACCAGGTTGATGGGATTAGGAAAAATTCCTATTCATTTATTTTTCTTTAAGATAAAAGCATACCTGAACATAAGACCTGAACCAGTAGAAAATGGGAGTCTTTATTTTTTAATTTTTTTTTTTTTCGTGTCTGGCAATGGATCGCAACCCTCAGTGTCGCGCCCGTACCGGACCGGGACCAGCAACGGGATCGCAACCCTCAGTGTTGCACCCACACCTCGCTCAGCCAGTGAGTGGGAACCGGTCTGTATGTGGGATCTGAACCCTCAGCGGGAGCGCCGCCGCGCTCCCAAGCGGCGCACTGTAGCAGTGCGCCACCGGGCCGGCCAAAAAATGGGAGTCTTTAAAACAAAAGTTTTCAGCAAGTACTCTGATCTGGGACCACAGATAAAATTCAGGAGAGTGGTAAACTTGGATTGGAAAAACAATTACACCTTTATATTCACTAACCTCTAACTAAATGTTTTTTCTGGATTTTTTTTTTATTGTGGCAAAGTATACACAACATAAAACTTAGCATTTTAACCCTTTTAGGTATACAGTTCAGTAGCATTAAGTACATTTACATGGTTGTACAAACATCACCACTATGTCCAGACTAAAATTCAATATTTTCTTCAATTACGAATGTAGCCTATGAACCACAGTAAATTACCATACCTGTGACTTTGTCAACAATAGAAATCAAAGTTATTTTCACATGATATTACAGTTGTGAGTAGGTATGTTGAAATAATAGTTCATGTTCCTCACAGCTTTGAAATTAGGGAGTTATTAGGACTGCCACCAAATCTTGTCATTTAATGTAAAATTACTAGACTACAAAATTGTTTTTTAAAATTTTGTTAACTGTGTTTCAGTATGAAAGTTGTCCTTGGTGATCCTATGCATCTTACTTATTTGAAAACATTGTTTGAGAAGGAATTCATAGGTTTCAACAGACCGCCAAAGGGTTCACAGGACTAAAAAAAAAAATTAAGAAATTCTCAGTAGATGTGATCCTGACAGATGGACTAACTAGCTACCCTCAACATACAATAATCATTTACCAAGAGGTGTCTTTAGGGTCTCAGAATTCTTTCCAATTGCTCTGTTGGTGATGTAGCCTAGTAGATTACACCACCTCCATCTGCATCTCCCCCAAATCCCCTGCAAATTTAGCCATTAGAATAACCCTACTTGCGTATATCCTTTGAAAAACAATGTTTGATGGACCTCAAAAGACATTCTCTGATAAACAGAAAGCTAATGTTGGAAAGAGAAATGGCAAAGGTACAGATAAGAGATGGCTGATAGGGCAGATGGAGAGCTGGGTTGCCAACTCTCCCCTGCCTCAAAGGCCAATCAACATTATGTTAAGTGAAAGTAAGCCAGACACAGAAAGACAAACACCGCATGATCTCACTCACGTGTAGAATATAAAAAAGTTACACTCACAGAAGCAGAAAGTAGAATGGCGGTTACCAAGGGCTGAGGGGAAGGTGGAGTTGGAGAGATGTTGGTCAAAGTTACATTTCAGTTAGACGGGAGGAATAGGTTCAAGAGATCTATTAGTTAATAACAACATATTGTATACTTGAAAATTGCTAAGAAAGTAGATTTTTAAGTGTTCTAACCATGAAACAAATAAGTATGTGAGGTGATGCATACGTTAATTAGCTTGATTTGGCCATTCCACAATGTATACATATATCAAAACCTCATGCTGTACACCATCAATATGTACAATTCTCATCAATTAAAAAAATATTTTTTTCTTTTTTTTTTTTTGTCTTTTGTCTTTTTTCCGTGTCCGGCAACGGATCGCAACCCTCAGTGTTGCCCCTGTACCGGACCGGGGACCAGCAACGGGATTGCAAACCTCGGCGTTGCTCCCGCGCCTCGCTCAGCCAGTGAGCGGGAACCGGTCTGTATGTGGGATCCGAACCCTCGGGCGGGAGCGCCGCCGCGCTTCCCAAGCGGCGCACTATCCAGTGCGCCACCAGGCCGGCCCCCAAAATATTTTTTTCTAAAAACATCAAATCCATCCACAACGCAGGGCAGTACTCACTGAGGAAAGCCGGGAGTTTTTAAAAAAACCCTAGCAACACCTTTCAAAGACACTTTTTATTAAAAAGTGGAGAAAGTAACCCTTACGTAATGGTATAAAGCTTAGGTCTAGCAACAAAGTAGCATGAAAATATCAGAGTAGAGATTAAAAAGAGGAACAACCCAGCCTCACCTTTCAAAATGGAATCCATTTCCCTAATGTTTTCTTCTTTTATTCAAAATTGGTTTTTGGAATCTGGTATGATACTAGGTGCTATATTTCTTGGGCTATGACCACAATTTAATACCTCTCTGTGCATATAAATTTTTTTCTGGCAAATCCTAAGTTTCCCATATTATTCAAATGAAAACGTTCTCTGATGCTGAAAGACATCTACCTAATTTACAGTCACCTTCTCTGAGAGCTAGTCCCCCTCTGCACTGGCCCCCTACCAGAGGTCTACAGAGCTGGGTCTCAGCAGTCTCTCTATGAATCCAAATCCCTGGCAGTGGCTGATTGGCTAAGAGTGGAGACCTTACCTACTCCATGCCTATCACATTCTCTCTTCTGAGAATTTGGAATTGGGACCCAGAGTTACTCCCTGGTGACCTGAATTGCAGGCATATAAACTTGGGGGCTGTA
Source organism: Galeopterus variegatus (assembly GCF_000696425.1). Classification (NCBI taxonomy): domain Eukaryota; kingdom Metazoa; phylum Chordata; class Mammalia; order Dermoptera; family Cynocephalidae; genus Galeopterus; species Galeopterus variegatus. Next base: position 48,869 of record NW_007732707.1, read on the forward strand.
CAGTGGGTGTGTTTGGTGATGTGCATGCTGAGGTGGAGAGCAGGTCAGCCCACGGTAAGAGGTGGGTATGCACAGAGCAGCAGAGACATTCATTGAAGCCCAGCTGCACCTCAAGCCCAGGACCTCTACAACCACATTATAGAAATCCCTTTAGGGCTGGGGCTGGTCAGCATGGGGTCCCAATATCGAAGTTTAGAGTTTGCACCTATGACACTCCACAGGGCAGCTCACTACCATCCTGGCCCCCTCTTCCCAAATCATCCTCAGTGTCCCACCAGTCCCTTGTGAAAAGAAAGCAAGGAGCAGCCACCCAACCAGCATACCTCGGGTCTGCCAATGCTTCTGCGGACGCGAGCTCCGACCCCTTCTGACTGCTCCCGGCTGAGCACCGAGAGAATAACCTTCTTAAAGGACTCCATGTTGAAGTCTAAAAAGACAGTGTTCCAATGCTGAGCTATAGAGAACAGAGGGCGAAAGGAGGGAAAAAAAAAAAAAAAGTCATAAACAGCAAACATCCAAGGACTACGAAATAAAGGATATTAACATTGGATGCCCAAAATAATAACAGCTGCAATTTATTGATTGCTTACCATGTACAGCACCTGGGTTAGGGGATTTAAAGCAACAATAATGACGGTGAACATGTATGAATACTTACTAGGCGCCTGGTAGCTCACTAATTATTTACAATTATCTCTTGAACCCTTGCAGTATCTTGTACACGACTTAGCAACAACAGCTCTATTGGACACTTACCAAGAACCTCTGATGAGCACTTTATCTGTTTTACCTCAGTGAACTCTCTCGGTCACCCGCACACCTCCCCTCCAGTGCCACCTCACGAGGTAGGTGCTACCAGTGAGGCCGAGAGATTGAGAGATGGGGGTTTTGTGTGGTGACATAGGGAACATGGAGAAAAACGAAGAGGTCCATGACTTTCAGCAGAAGATGACATTGAAAGGGGTCTTCGAGGGTCATTGGATTCAAAGACCCATCTATCCCTGAAGTTCAGGGCCAACTTTTCAAGCAAGAAATCTAAAAGACTTCAGCTTCCTCACGAAGTCTTCCAGAGTGCGGGTAACTCATGGACGAGCTGCCCTTGACAATGCATCCCATATTTCAGGACCCACCTATACCGTGTTTATTATTCAAAAGTATTTCCTCTTTTTGGCTGGCGGG
>NW_007732707.1:50438-65712 GCF_000696425.1 Galeopterus variegatus
GGGCGGGGGGGGGGGCGGGGCTAAGTTCTAACCAGGGGACTATCACAGAACAAATAGAACTAACCCACTTTTCCACTTTACAGGCAGTACCCCCAGTCCCCTAAACCTCTTCTTCAAGCAAAACACAACCAATTCTTTCAAAGATTCCAAGACAGGTGCTTTAGCAAAATGCAGACTCTGGCACCAGACAGCCTGGGTTTGCATCCCAGCTTCACTACATACCAGCCGTGTGACGTGAGGCTCTGAGTGCCTCAGCCTTCCCATCTGTAAAATGGGAGTAACAATTGCCTACCTGAAAGGGGTGCAGTTAGTACTATGAGAATGTTAACTGCTGTTATTAAGAGGGGATCTATCCCGCAATATCCTCCAGTTGGTGGAGGCCTATCCTAAAATGTATCTGCCCCAGTAGGTAATCAATAAAAATTTATTGGGTGAAGGAATGTGGGGCCCAGAAATGAGCTTGATACTCAAGCAGCACAGGCCTGTCACCATTTATACACAAGCATCTAAAAAGTGCTTTTACCCACTTCTAGGCTATTTCTGGGGCCTTCCAGATTCCTAGTATTAAATTCTACGCATGTGAGCAAACAAACCGATGAGGTACTTAGATCTCAGTGCTTTGCAGAAACGAAAGCAGCTGTCTACCGCTTTCCCCAAATTTCAATGTACTATTTAAGCAGGAGACTAAAGCGCGCTGGGAAGGCAGGATTTGCAAACCGATCGCCAGCATGCCCCCACCCAGCCCGCCTGCGCAGCGGCCCCAGGTACTCACGCGGCGGCAGCGGCGGCCCGGGAACGAGGCTGCGGCGACACCTGGAGCCTCCGCGGGGCTGGGGGACGCGCGGAGCGGGCACCGAGCGCAGGGAGGGCAGGTTCGGAGGGTGCCACTCCAGCGGCCTCACCATGACTCAGCGCTTTGCGGCCGACGGCCTCGGGGAGGGGGGAGGCGGGAGTCCCCGTTCCTCGGGGGCCCGGGCGAGGGCGACACTCCCTTGTTTACCTCCCGCGCGGATCCTCTCGCTCCGCGCTCTGCCCTCCGCCTCTCCCGGGCGAGCTCTGCTGCTCTGTGGCTTCTGCGCCCCTCCCGCCGGGAAGAGATGCGCGCTCGGGCAATTTGGGGGTGCGCTGGGCTCCAGGAGAGGCGCGTGGCCCGGGCAAGAGCTCTGATGGGGCAAAGGCCCCCCAACTCGGTCTCGTGGAAAACCTGTCTTTAGCTGGAGTCTGCTTGCCACCAAACCCGCAGCACGGGGATGCAGGGGTTCGAACGAACGCTGACTTCACCCCTTGGAGGCACCACTCCGTGGGGGCGTGACCTTGAGCAGGTGGCTCGGCCTCACGTGACTCCTGTAAAATGAGGGTGGCCATGATCATAGTACCAACCTCACGGGGTTGTAATGAGAACATCTTTGTCCCTGCCTCAAGAGAAGGCACACTGTAGCGGGGACACAATTGGTTGAGAGGTTGGATGTGGCTGGAATACAGTGGGCAGGCGCTGGAGAGTTTTCGCGAGAGAGTAAGGAGTTGGCACAAGCCAGTGAAGGATCTAGTTCATGGCTAAGATCATTAACCAGAGGCACGGGCATGGCTGCAGTTTCTGTTCTCTAAAACAGCAGAAGGCTCACTGCCTGGTTTTAAGAAAGGAAAGAAAGTGGCATCTCTAAAACGAGGTTGGCACACTTTGTAAAGGACCAGATAGTAAATATGTTCGACTTGGCAGGCCCCATGTGTTCTCTGTCAAAACTGCTCCAGTTTGCCTTTGTAGCAAGAAAGCAGCCATAGACAACACGTAAGTAAATGGGCTTGCTATAGTTCAATAAAACTTTAATAACGGATACTGACATTTGAATTCATATATTTTTCACTTGTCATGAAATATAATTCTTTTGATATTTTTTATTTCAACCACTTAAAAATGTAAAAACTATTCTTAGCTCTCAGGCTGTACAAAAATAGGTAGTGGGCTACCTCCCTATTCTGGCTGCGGGCCTAGTTTGCAGATCCCTGCTCTAAAAGAACAGGTTAGTTGAGGAACAGTGTCTTTTCCCTGGGCTCCTGATATATCAGTAGGGCTCAAACCCACCGTCCCCTCCTTACTTAGGTCATTCAAGGTTAAACGAGATAATACATATGAACACTAAAAGTGCTGTGGAATAATATTATTGCTTATATCATTATAATTACTTCTACAACTGCCTCCAACTAAAGTAGAAACATGGGCTTTCTGTCCAGCACTTTGCAGTCCTCAGTAAACGCTTCTGCATTCTCTACCAAAGAAAGCTAACATTCAGCCAATTGCCTGAGCCTGAAATGCAAGCTCTCCCCTTTCACTCTTCTGCCTTGAAAGCCTGTGGATTCTGACTCCTACTAGCTATTAAATACATCCGGTCCCTCCCATTTTGACTTACCACCATCCATCTTCTCCAATAGCCACCCTACTCTTCCTGCTTTCAGGCTTCCCATTGGCTAACGCATTCTCCAAGTTGCAGGCAAGTTGCAGGAATTACAATTGTCTACAACCTTCAGTGGCTTCTCATTACCCTCGGGAGAAAGTTCTCTGATATTCTTGAAGTAGTCTCACCCTCAACATGCTTACTTAAGTACAAACACACACACACACACACACACACACACACAAACGGGCACACCCCCTCTATCCTTTTTCCACCATGCTGAACTTCTTTCAGCCTCTGGAATGTGCATGCTTCCTCTTGTTAGCTGTCTGTGTCTATTTGGAGCTTTCTTTCCCTCTCCTTGATCGGTCTTATCTCCATTCATCTTTCAGCTCTTAGTTTCCATGTCACTAACTCTGGAAAGCCTTTGATGTCTGTCCCCTCATGGCAATCGTCACACCTACACATTGTTGCCCAGAGCCATTGCTTATTATTCCTTTGGAACATTCTGTTTTCGTAAGATGGCCCAAACAGTATCTGCCATTGCACATGCTCTTCTTCTGGCCCTGACACCCCTCCATCGAAAGTGGAGTTTACTTCTCTTCCTCTTGAGTCTAGGCAGAGCTTGTGGCTACTTTGACCAATATAATATGGTGGAAGTGACATTGTTGTAGTTCTAGGTATGGCTCAGAAATGGCCTGACATCTTCCACTTCCTGCTTCGTGGAAGCCACCTGTCCTGTAAGATCAATGACCCAGAGGTCACCATTCTTGTAATAACCCACGCCACATAAAGGGGAGGCCCTGGAGGAAGACATGCCATGTGAAGAAACAGAGAGGCCAAGGTAACTGAGGCACCAGGCACGAGGAAGCCATCTTGGAAGTGGAACCTCTAGCTGATACCATGTGGGTAAGACATAAACACTCAACCTTGTCCTTCCCAACTTCCTGACCCACAAAACCATCAGCAGAAATGGTTGTTTTAAGCCACTCAGTTTCCGGGTAGTTTGTTTCATGATAATAGATAACTGGGAAATATGCCTTTAAGTGGGAGGAGAAAAGAGGTAGATTTTCAAAGCTCTCCAGGCTAATGACAAACTCTTACAAATATTTATCTTTTCAGAAAGTGGATATGTTCATTTAGATTATTACCAAGGCAACCAGGCAACAAGCAAGAGAAATAATTATTAGACTAAACTTTAGAGACTAAGTGTTGCATCCCACCAGTCATAGCAGTAACCTCCAGAGCACAGGTGACCTCAAAGGCTCCTCTGTTACAAGTAGTATTTACAAGGACAAATTCATAACAAAAGAAAACAGGAAAAAATGGTTTAGCTGTACATTTTTACCCATTTCTGTACTGGATTTGTTATATTCTTGTGGACATTTCAGTTTAACACCTTTCCAGAGCTTCCTCTGAGACTCAAAATCCCCTCCATCTCCAGCTGTAACAGGAGTCAATGCTTCCTCTTCTTGTCTTGGAGAAGCTGGGCATGGATAAAAGCTAAGTCCAAAGGCATGCATGGTCAGAGCAAAGCAGGCAATTCCATTTTCAGGCCCCTGCAAGAAAAAAAAAAAAAAAAAGAGCATGTCTGAAAAACCAGAAGACTTAAAATGCAAAAAAACAAAGGTGAGAGAGGGGAGAATTTTTACAAATGGAATAGGGGACATATAATCTTTCACTGTAACAGGGTCCACTTTTCAGGTGAGAGATGTGACCCTGTACATCAAGCTTTGGGTACTTTTCACAGTGTCATTTAACATCCAGATGGAGATGTGGAGCAGGCAGCTGAACATATGAGTGTGTAGATAGACTGTCGATCACCCTCAGAATCCCAGGAAACAAGGAAAACTCTATGCTGATATAACAATGAACAAGCCTTCCCCAGATGATTCCAGCTAACACCGCTGTAATCTTGAAAGACACCCGCCTTATCAACATATTCTGTTTGACCTTTTTTAATCAAAAATTTTATGTTTGTCTTCTGCATAACATATTGAATTTATTTTCAAAGATACATTTTATAGAAGGACGTGGACATCTTAAACATTTCACCATTTGCAATTATTTTTCCTTTTTCAAGCCATCAACTCAAAAATTCTTTCTTGCAGATTTTGGTAATTTGCCTCCAGGAGCAGTGAAGCTGCTATTCATTAAATAGCAAATATGTCGGGAATATTCCTTATTAGGAATTCAGACTCGCTGAACCCAGGAGATCAGTTGGCTTCGAGTCAAGGACCAATTATTTTGTAAACACTACTTTTGAAGGCCATAAATGTAGTGGGTAGTTAAAGACATCCAAATATATCCAGAAAAGATGGGTACACGTGACTCCTATATCCACCCTCATGAGGGCATTCTGCACAGACCCAGTCTGTTCTATCAACCAGGGTTCTGACCCAGAAAGTACATGTGATCAACTGTTGCAGGAAACTCTTAACTGTGTTCCTCTCTGTGTTTTCCATGGAGTTTTGGCAGCATCCCAGAAAAAAACAGCTTATGACCCTCTCTTTTGAGCCTCAGAACTTTCCTAGAATCCATCAAAGCAAAAGACTCTCAGCTCCTGAAAGGCCAATTCATCTCTAAACCAGGGAAGTGGAGAAATTTAGGTGAATGAATCCCCTGATACTTACCTCAATTACCCTGATAACCTTTCTCAGTTTTCAGCTTTTGTAAAGTTGTGTCTTCTGGCCAAATGAAGACTGCCTTCAAGATCACAGTATTGAAGTTAAAATTAAAAACTAATTTGAATTAACCTCTAGTTAATGTCATGTATGCCGAGGTGTTTATGGATGAAGTGTACTGATGTGTGCAACTTACTTCAAATGCACTAAAAATCACCATCGCAATAATAATAATATTAATAACAACAATAAGGTGGATGGATGGATGAATAGAGAGATGAATAAATGAATAGATAATAAAGCAAATGTAGTAAAATGTTAATTGTAGAATCTAGATGGTGGTGTATAGGTGCTTCAATTTCTTTTAACTCTTCTGTATTTTAAAATTTTCTCACGATAAAATTTTGGGAAAAGATAATTTGAATCAAAGTAGGAACCAGGGCTGGAGGAGTTTCATAAAGTTACTCTCGCCCCTTGTCTACTTTCTTTGCTTCCAGCTCTAGCACCTTGTACTCAGTAAAAATCAGTGAATGTCTGTTGAATTGAGCCATTGAACTAAATCCTGAGCTACTAGGTCATTTGCACAGCTGGCAGGATCCTTCTAGAGCATGAGTTGGCAAAGTAAATATTTGAGACTTTGCAGGCATACGGTCTCTGTCACAACTACTCAACACTGCCGTTGGAGAACAAAAGTTGCCTTAGACAATATGTAATGAATGGTGGCTGTGTTCCAATAAACTTTACTGATAAAAACAGGTGGTGCTCATGGTTCGCCAACTCCATCTAGACTCCAAATTCTTACCTCCCACTAAAAAATGAGAGTAAAATTGATAAAATACCAACAGTCTGTGTAAAGATTTCATAGATGTCAGGTAAGGTCATAACAATACAATACAACAAATCTTTTCGTGTTCACCTCCAGCCCCACTCACCCATCTCCTTTCTTAAGGAACAAAGTGATTTGTTCCACCACTGGACCTGAGGTTTACTGTGCAAGCACCCTCAGGAGAGGTGAGACGTCAATCTTCAGTTCCAGTAAAGTGAGAACAACTCACATCAGATCCCAACCTCCAAGCAGATTATTTTGGCACCAGAAGGATTAAATGCAGGAGACGATGGAGTGATACCCCCAATGCAGACATGCCAATGGAAAAGGCTCAGGCAGCAGAGAGAAGCTGTTTGAGCTCTTGTGGGTTACTCTTTAATGAGACGAGAAAAACAATAAAAATAAGAAGTAAAAAACTGTGCATTCTATTATAAGGTGATAAGTGCCATGGGGGAAACAAAGCAGAGTAAGGGAGATCAGGAATGCTGGGTGGGGGTGAGGTTGCAGTATTAAACAGGTGGTCTGGGTAGAGCTCATTAGGAAGGTGCCATTTGAAGCAGAGCAAGGAGATGAGGACACGAGCCAGGCAGATATCTGGAATAATTCTCCAAGCAGAGGTTACCACCACTGCAAAGACCCTGGGACAGATGGTGCTTACAATATTGGAGGAGTAGCAAGGAAGCCAGTTTTGGGAGTGGTAAGATAAAGTAGAATAATCATGAGATGGCATTAGTACCAGGGAACCAAAAGAGAGGGGACCATTGGTGATTTCAGACTGGAAAAGTGGTAAGATTTGACTTATATTTGAAAGAATCACTCTGGCTACTCAGTGAAGGATAGACTGCACAGGGCAAGCGCAGAACAAAGGAGAACACTCAGGAGGCTAGTGCAATATTCCAGGTGAAGGATGCTGGCAGCTTAGATTAATGGGTAGCAGTAGAGGTATTGAAAAATGGCTAAAATTGGGGTACTTTTCGAACATAGAGCTAACGATATTTCATGAAGGATTGGACATTGGGTGTGAGGGAAGGGTGAAAATCAAAAGTGATTCTACATTCTTTGGCCTGAGCACCTAGAGGGGTAGAGTTGCTATTAGCTGAGGTCAGCTTAGGACATAAGTTTGACATATCTATTAGATATTCCAAGTATAGATGGACAAATTGACAGTTGAATATGAGTCTGGAATTCACGGGCAAGATCCTGGCTGAAATTTGGAATCACTAGCATATAGATGGTGTTTAAAGCCATGAGTCAAATGAATTTTTTAAAGTCAGAGAAAAATAGAGGTCAGCCACAAGCCCAAAGTCTCTGTCTCTTTCTCTGTCTCTCTCTCTTCTGTAAAATAGATCCTACCAGATTCTTTCTTATTCTAAAAATGTAAGCACAAGTGAACAAGCTTGTTCACATCATGAAGTCAAATTATCCCCTGCTGTGTCCTTTTAGCTGTTGTCTGCTAAAGGCTTGCAGAAAAGGCTTTAGAGAAAATTCCTAAGGGTCTCACTGGCTGAAGGTGACAATGCAGACTTTAATTTGAGTAAATTAAATCATGTAATCATAATAGCAGGTCGCCAAAAGTTAGGATTTAACCAAAGACTTGGAAAATACAGAGCCAAAGAAAGGTTCAGAAGTAGCAGAGGAAGTGAATGGATAGAAAAAGTAAATAAATCTGTGACATTTCGACTTAGAGGAAACCGCTCCTCCCAGCTGCCCCTGAGTATTTTAAGCCCCAAGAAGGGAAAGAAGTCCCAAGAGATTGTGCCCAGGTGTTTCCATGGTTTTTCCACCTCCTCCTTCCCCTACCCTGGATTTACTATTTAGTTCTACAATCGATCTTTTGCCATGTTATCATATACGGGCGGTGGAGTAAATGGAACCGCCATGTGGGAAAGGAGGTTAATTAGAGCGTAGAATGAACGTACTAGGCCAGGTTGTTATGCTCCTGTTTCTCTGCTTCACCCTCAATTTCTCAAACAACTGCCTACTTTATTCTTAGAGGGCAGAGAGCTATTAAGAATCTGTCAGTGACTTATTTGCTATTAGAGTGTAATATACATTCTCTAGTTCTTCTAAAGGACTCTTTGCCCCTCCCAAAATTCCAGTTTCCAAACAGAAATATTAAAAATATGTCTGCTAGTTATTTTTCACCGTCTCCACTATAATTAGACCATTACTTGTGGTTCTTCCCCCCTAGACATAAGCCCTCCGAAGATGCAGGCTGCCTCTGCTCTGTTTACTGGTGGGCCGCCAGCTCCTAACAGAATGCTCAGCCCGTGGCACGTTCTCACTAAGACTTGACTGAATGCACTGAGTAGCAATGATGCTAATCTTGTGTCCACTCAAAAGAATATCTCTTTGAAAATTGGTAGCTTCATTCTCCTCTGCCAACCCAAGTCTTTATCACATTGTAGATGTTTATAAATAAGTGAACGTATCCAACAATTTATAAGTTACTACAGTGGGTCAATGCATGCCAAAAGGATGATTAATTCTCTTGGTTATCCACAGCAGAACCTAGAATATATCATTAGAGTTATTATGTATGAACAACCCGTGTGCACCAGAGAAAATGGTAAACCCAAAAGTTGGAATGTTGTCATAACAATAGCAAGTGACAATCACTCTATTTCTCTGCAATCTTGGTGCATCATACGTTAGCAAAATGATGTCTTCCATTTCTGGATTTCTTAATAATTTCAACTGTGGAAATGTGCTTCTTTGCAGTCGATAGTAACTGTTCTTCTCTCTCATTTATTCTCCGGCCTCCCTTTGTGCAAGTATTGAGTTGAAGTTTTCATTGCTTATTCTCTGTGCACTTTGGCATTTCCTAATGGTTTCCTGACTCTAGTGAGAGAAGCCAGCATCAGCAGCCAGGTTTTGTTGAGATATTTTCTTGTCCTTCCCAGCATAAGGTTCTACAAACAAAGGCAGGGTTATCACATGTACCCGAGAGCTGCCTGGGAAAAGCAGGAGCTGTAGTTATCAAAGTTGGATCCTGTATGAAATATGCTTTTGTCTCCGTTTTGGTTGCATTCAATTAGCTCAACAAGTGTTGGCTAAGTGTTGAGCGTGGTTTCCTGTGGGATTGTGTAAGGCCCTGCAGGACAATAAACATTTTGGGGGCACTGAGTAATGTAGCCATTTCTGACCCAGCAGCCGGGAAAATGTGAGACAATTCGCTGCTGCTGGAAAGAGGACAGCTGGGACTCTTGTGTCCCTCCAAGAGCAGATTAACTACGCTGTGGTGGACCCAGGCGATGACGACAGAACAAGCCAAAATGGTATGTTTAAGCAGCGAGCAGCTATGCAGTGTCACATCCTACAGAAAAATAGGTTAGCATGTACGTGCGGTAAGGCCTGAAGTTTACAAAATTTGAGGAGCCCACTTTAAGAAACATAGTGCAAAATTACAAATGTGAAATTGCTAGGGCTTTTTTCAGGACGTTGGATGGGACTGTTTAATTTGGGGGGGGGGCAGAGGCTGAAACTGCTATAGTTTTACTGTAAATTCACTCCTTGCTCAAAATCTCATTCAGGGAAGCTGTCAGGTTGTGTGCACATCGCCACCAGCTCGATCTGGCTCTGTGCCATTTCCTCTGCTGATTTTCTCCATCCTATTCTTTAGGCATTACCCTTCCATGGCTTTTCATATTGGCTTCATAGCTGCTTCCAGAAAAAAAAAAAATGTTAGTTATACCTTCTTTTCTTTAACTGAGTTTTTGTGATGTTATTTTAGCTACAAATATTTTTTCTTAGGTTCTCAAAGTCGTCCTAAATCAGGGGCTTAGGGGTATTTTAGATGGAGATAGAAAGATGGAAGGGAGGTGAACTGTACAGTTTCACCCACATCCATAAAATTTTGAAAGTTCTTGTGGGCCACAATGATTTCATTGGACTTCAAAAGTAGTACAACTATACTGTGGTCTAGATCTGTTCTTCTCAAGCTCCATGTGCACGTGGATCACCTGGGGATTGTGCTAAAATGCAGATTCTGAAGCCCTAGGTCTGGGCTGGGAACTGAGCGTCTGCATTTCTAATAAGCTCCCTGCTGATGTCAATGCTGCTGGTCCGTGGACCACACTTTGAGTCACATCAAGTATTTAGTTATAGGAAATATGGTGGCTGTCAGTAAGGGACTAGTTCAATCTGATTTTAAGGTATCTAGTTCCAGGATGGAAAGTCTGTAACAAACCTATGGGGCAGGTGCTTCTGGCTTGAGAATACATGAAGAGCTCTTCCTGCCTCCCATTATCTCCGATCCCTGGGAGCCGGCAGCAGGAGGGTGGGAAGTGAAATTTTATCATTAAAGATCATTTCATTGTCTTCAGTTTTTTAACTTTGCTATGTTTTTGTTTTGTTTTGTTTTAGCTTTGCCTACAGTCATGAGGGGAAGGGGCATAGGGTTCCAGAACATCTTCGAGTGTTGGGCATTGTACCACCATTTTCTCCTGACTCCTCATAACCCTTCAAGGTGGTTATTATTTTACTCCTTTTATAGATGGGGAAGCTGAGGTTTAGCAAGGTTAAGTAACACATCGGGTTGCACAGAGACAGAGCAGGGATTTGAATTCACCCCAGCTCGGTACTTTCGCCCACACCGACCTGATTACCTAAACTAGTTCAGCATAAGATGCTAGCTCATGGATTTATTACTTTTTGCTTTTCTCCTAAGCAAGGTGCTCAGAGAGGGTACCCTGGACAGAGGGAAGAGAGCAGAGGGAAGAGGTTGCTGAAAAAAAGGAGGAGCTTAAAAAAGGCTTATAAGGGAGGCACTAAAGATGAATCTCACACCTAAAGCAAATTTGAACCCCAACAGGAATAGCACTGGAATATTTGTATTCTTTTTTTTTAATTTTTTTAATTTTTTTTATTGGAATATTTGTATTCTATGTGAGAAAATGGTCTTCCCCAAACAATCTGGCTTTCATAAATTCATTTTAGAGCAATTAAGGTATGGTGTTCCAAAATGCTGATAATTTGAGTGTCGATATTAAAGGATTTCTGTTCAAATCATGCCAAGATCAACTGTAGCTTTCCCTCTCCTGTATAACAACACATGAAATAAGAATTTGTCTGGTTCTGCAGAGCTGGTAATTGTCTTTGGCAAGCATCTAAGAGGTTTTATTTTATTTTATTTTTGTGGCCGGCAGGTGTGGAGACCCGAACCCTTGACCTTCGTGTTACACCACCACACTAACCAACTGAGCTAACCAGCCAGCCCTCTAAAACTTTTTAAAACTACTTTACCTGATTCCGAGTTAAGCTTTTTGTTCCTGTTTAAACTTACCATTGTATTTTGTTAAGTTAGCAGGAAAATAAGCAGGCCTGGCCTTGGGCAAATATTTCAAGATCAAGTTTGTCATAGTGTCATGCATTTTTTCTTTCACTCTCTCCCTTGTCCCCACCTGGAGCATCTTTCCTCCCCTTCCTGCCTCCCCCCCCCACTGCCCTCTCACCACATGTATTATTTTAATATCTTGATACTTATCAAAATCTTTAGCTAGATGCCATGTAAAGTAAGAGAGAGTAAATCGAGTAGAGGGGTAAGGAATTGCTATCGTCATCTCTTAATTCTAAAGGATTAGACTTTAAAGGCACTGTCCTGAACCAGTCAGGGAACATACTTTTTGGTTGTGGGAACTATCCGATGGCCATTTCTATCCAATGCCCTTCCCCCTTCCCTTCCTGCCTTCTGCGCCCCTTCTGTGCCACTTAGAATTTCTGTGAACTTTTCAGGTTGTATATTCTTACCTATTTTCAAAATGTGGCTTAGAGTTTTGCTTTTTAACACTGCCTTGGGGGTTCCTGCTGAAAGATTATTTATAGGTGACATCTTGCTGGTATTTCCAATAAAAAGTTCCTTGCACGAGTCTGGTAAGACCCAAATTTATGCCTAGTTGCACCAAAACAGTGTGCCTTGGCAAGGCTGTGGTATATTTAGCTGAACACATAGATCACTTTTAGTCTGTTACTGCCATGATAGAGTGGACAGTGCACCAGTCAGGACAGTGCACCAGGGAGGTGACATGTTGGCAGGCGCCATGTTGGTAGAATTGGGATCTTCAAAACCCTGGGCTTGTTTCTTAGGTCACTGGGTCACAGTTTGGCTAAGGGCTAAGTCACTGAGGCCGCTGGGGCTCAGTGTGGCATCTGTAAAGTGACTTCTGGGGTTCTTACCAGCTTTGACATCCTATGACTGCCTTCCTTATTTAGGTTAGAGCCTTCTCTGGTTTAGGAGGGTTACACAACAGGTATGTCCTTCTCTAACATTGGTACCATGGTCAAGAATATGGGTTGTAGAGTTAGACTTCCAGGATTCAAATCCCAACTTCGCCACACTAGCAGTGTGACCTGGGAAATTTATTCATGAATTTCAGCTTCATCAGCTATAAGCAGAGAATGACATTACAACCTACTCTATATGGTGACTATGTCACAACCTACCCCATGGCATGGGAGTATCACAAACTACCCCACAGGATAGCTGTGTTAAGACAAGCCCCATAGGATAGGAGTCTTACTGTCTACTCCATAAGGTGGAAGTGTTATGACCTGCCCCATAGGGCGGTTGTAACCAGTAAATGAATTAGCATTTGTTAGGTGCTCTAGCTCCTGGCACATGGCGAGCCCTCCTTAAATGTTGGCTAGGGTTATTATTACTAAAATCACTCACATCCTTCAAGGTCCAATTTCAATGTCCTCCCTTCCATAATACTTTCCTTGATTATCTTAAGAGAAAACCAACTTTTCCTTTCTTGGGCATTTCATTTTATACTGAGTGGACACTACTCTAGCAGTTGAGTTGTTTCTACCTTTTCTCTAAAATCACGATTGATGTCCACAGTATGCCAAGTACTTTCACATAAGTTTTCTCATTTAAGTCCACAAAGTGAGAGAGTTGTTACCGATCTCATTTTACAGATCAGAAAACTAAAGGTTACAGCAGGGAAGGGGTTTGGTTAAGGTGGCACAACTCACAAATAACAGTCCTGTAACCTCCTCCACGCCTTTCGAGTCTACCACCTCACAGCAAGCTTGCATACTGGTAATGAAACTTATCTCTCAAACCTGTTCGTTACCACTCAGGGCCTTGGAAAGCAGATCTTTGTTTCTGAAACCAGTCACTCAATGTTGGGCATACTGTAAGTTCAAAGTCAAGTGTGCTGAATAGAACTGCTGAATTGAACTTCTTACTCTCATGATATCATTTTCTTATCAATCCTAAATAACTGTAGCGATTACAAGTTATGTTAATTCAACATGCACCTTTCATGTATGTAATTGATTACATAACAGCTGCTGGCTTCCTTATAGAAAATACTGTGCTTCTGCCAGTTTTTTATTTTGTTTGTTTGTTTGCTTGTTGGTTTTTGCCTCCCCTATGCTTTAATCTTTTTCTAGTTTCATGAGCTTATGAGAGTACAGTCAAGTCCCATCAGCCACTCTAGGGAAATAGATTCCCGGTTAATACTGACTGGGTTTAGGATCTTATTTTACTTTGAAAGTTTTTTCTTAAACTTCCCAACTAAATTTCCCTTAAAAAAGGGCAGGCACGGGCCGGCCCGGTGGCGCACTGGATAAGTGCGCTGCTTGGGAAGCGCGGCGGCGCTCCCTCCTGAGGGTTCGGATCCCACATACAGACTGGTTCCCGCTCACTGGCTGAGCGAGGCGCGGGAGCAGCCCCGAGGGTTGCGATCCCGTTGCCGGTCCCCGGTCCGGTACGGGGGCAACACTGAGGGTTGTGATCCGTTGCTGGACACGGAAAAAGACAAAAAGAAAAAAAAAAGGGCAGGCAGAGCAGAGTTTGCTAGTCATTGGACAGGCATTTGAGTTAACAGTGGTACCTGAGCCCTGTTTTTCTTATTGTCCTAATACAAGAGAGGACACATGCATTTCTAAAAATTAGTCATCACCAATTATCACCTCCTGTACTCAAGAGAGACCATAGAAATGCCTTCAATTTAGAACCTAGGCTATTTAGAGGAGAAAGGGAAAGTACAAAGAAGGGACAGAAGCAAATAGAAGGAGAAAGGAAGGTGCGTACCTGAACAGGAACCAGATAGCCTTGTCATGAAAGAAAATGATCTGAAGATGACAAAAGTGTGAGTTATGAAAACGGGGTGCTTCAGGCCTGTTAGGGAGCCTTAGGAGTCCAGGTTAGGGAGTGAAGCTCTGAAGGACTGGCCGTCCTAGAGGGAACTTCCAAGATGTGCAGCTCCTGGTGTTTGTTACCTGGGAACAACAGATTACAGACCCATATGCACAGTCTGTGAACCCATCTTGGTGAAAATAAGTATGTGCATATGTATATTTGAAAAGAAAATAATCTAAGGTGTGTATAGTCTTATCCTTTCACTCGTCTGTAGTTCTTGGTTTTGTTGAATAAATATATATCACATATGATTTTGAAAATGAAAGCAAAAAAAAATTCACAAAGGGCAGGATTTTGAAATGAACAGTTATGTTAAAAATTGACAAATTGTATTTTGTTAGATGCAGCAACCCTTGTAAGCCCTTGGAGATTTATTGGAGAATGTGCTTAAGGGCTTGATATCTTCCTTTCTATCCAATGTTCTCCTTCCCTTCAATACACAGAGGCAACTCGCTGAATTTGTCAGTGGTTTCTGGGACTCACTCTTTAATTTTTTTATATAAAATTTCAAAAAAGCCCATCTTAAATGTCATGCATGTGAAAGTTCTATAAATAAAAAATTGGGTATATCATCGTGCAGCTGGGAAAGACTGCATGCTACCTTGGAGATTGGGTTTGCAATTTTTAAACAGTGTTCTTAATGTTACAAATTGATTCAGCATCTGAAAAAAATTTTGAAAAGTAAACTTTCTATTCAACGAACCAGATTTATTTAATCCGCACCCGGCTTTGATGAATAATGTTTTAGCTGCGGAGATAAAAAAAAATTTGACAAGAGTTTTTTCACTTTCTGTTAGAGGGAATATGAGTGCTGGTGCCTCAGAGCAGTAACTTCTTGCTCAGAGCTTGAGAATTAACGGTAAGGACCCAGTGAGTCTAGGATGAGCAAAGTTAATTATCTTCAGATTATCAGTGAACAAAGACCTTAACTACTGGGCATCTGGCTGCAAATACTGATGCACTTTCACAAAACAAAGAACATAGCAAAGTTTTTCTCTGTGGCCTACCGCCTAACATTGCTACTTCTTATTTTCAGACCTGCTATCGGGATGAGGATCGAAGCAACAGTCTTAGTAGAACCAGAAAATTAATGCATTTATTTTTCAGAAATACATTAAGTTTGGGGCTGGCCCGGTGGCGCACTGCGCTAGTGCACCGCTTGGGAAGTGCGGCGGCGCTCCCGCCGAGGGTTCGGATCCCACATACAGACCAGTTCCCGCTCACTGGCTGAGCGAGGCGCGGGGGCAACACCAAAGGTTGCAATCCCGTTCCCGGTCCCCGGTCC
>NW_007732707.1:65756-105855 GCF_000696425.1 Galeopterus variegatus
GAAAATTAATGCATTTATTTTTCAGAAATACATTAAGTTTGGGGCTGGCCCGGTGGCGCACTGCGCTAGTGCACCGCTTGGGAAGTGCGGCAGCGCTCCCGCCGAGGGTTCGGATCCCACATACAGACCAGTTCCCGCTCACTGGCTGAGCGAGGCGCGGGGGCAACACCAAGGGTTGTGATCCTGTTGCCGGTCCCGGTCCGGTATGGGGGCGACCCTGAGGGTTGCGATCCGTTGCCGGACACGGAAAAAGACAAAAAAAAAAAAAAAAGAAATACTTTAAGTTTTAATATTTTACCTGGTTTTGGAAGGAAAAGCAAGAGTGTTTTTACTTTGGGAATGTACGAATTTCTTTTTCAGTTCTTTTAAATCTCTTTTGATAGCATTTTTATTGCACTCATTTTATTCTATCTTGGGTATTTATTTTGATTTTAAATTCTCAGAAATATTGAAAATTATACCCATGCTCTTTATGTTAAAAATCTGGTTATGATCAGTTGCAGGTGTCATTTACAATAATGTCAGCCTCTCATGGTAGTTTGGATAATTTGGTCAAACCATTGGAGGAAAATTCTAGTTGAACAATTACTTCATACATAGTGAGATGTCTGGAGTTCAATTTTTTTAAAAAAATGTATTATATTCTATTCAAGTCAACAAACTCCTGTAGATTGTTTAAGGAGTAAAGAGCATTTTGATAAGGTGGTCTGTATGGTGGTGCAGAGATGGTGGAGAGTGAAAGATGAGTCAAATGCATAAAATGCTTTAAAAATCAACATATTTATAAAACTCAATGTAAAGGCAGTAGGAAAAAACTGTAGGTATGTGTGTAGTTTACTCTGTAATCCTAAATCAGTCTCATTTTTTAAAAAATTAACATTTATATTATCCCTGAATGAAAAATAGTTGAGTAAAAAATATGAAGGCTAAAAGAGAACCTAGCTAGATGTTACAAATATTCATTCGAATTATTTTATTTTATTTAGGATGATAATATGGATACAAAATCCATTCTAGAAGAAGTTCTTCTCAAAAGGTCACAGCAAAAGAAGAAAATGTCACCAAATAATTACAAAGAGCGGCTTTTTGTATTGACTAAAACAAACCTTTCCTACTATGAATATGACAAAATGGTGAGAGCCTATTTATTGCATTGTTCTTAGACTATTTATTATTTTTCCTGTCTCCATAAAGTGCTTGATTATAATGAAACAATACCAGTTTCTAAGCTTACACGGTAAAGATCAACTTGTATCCACTTATCACATTGCCTTGTCTTGAACAAGATATAATGAACTCAAAATAAAGGATTTTAAAACATCAGTTAACTTTACTAATTATAACTTTAGAACAATGGTTCTCAACTGAGGGCATTCTTTGCCTAACCGCCGCCAGAGGACATTGGGCAATGGCTGGAGACACTTTTGGTTGTCACAGCCTAAGGGGTGGTAAGTGCTCCTGGCATCTAGTGGGTAGAGACCAGGAATGCTACTAAACATCCTACAGTGCACAGGACAGCCCCACAATAAAGAATTATCGAGCCCCAAATGTTAATAATGCTAAGGATCAGGAATGCTGCCTTAAAACAATGCTGGCAATAAGACTATTTCTGTACAGTTGAGAATTTTATCATAGTAGAAATACTGAAATCTGTCAAAAAATTGAAACAAAGTAAAGATGCTTTGCAGAGTTAAATCTTGATTTCCTGAGTGTATTTAGCACGTGGCAGGTGATTTGAAACACATTTCGAGATGAACTTTCAAAAGGAGAACTGAGGTTACTAGAAGTGGGAAGGGGGGTGGGAGGAATTGGTAAAGGACCACAAATAGCAATGACAGTATATATTGTTGAATATAATAATTATTCTGATTTCAGCATTGCATCTTGCATGTGAGTATTGATATTCAACTCTGTATGCCACATATACGTACAATAACCTGTGTTACAATAAAAAAATAAAGTTTTTAAAAAAGATTATTAAACTAGAATCTTAACTACTGTTTAGAGACTTTCTTTTGGAGAGGTGTGTTTATGTCCACACTTTGGAAATATATTTTGTTGCCATTGGATGTGGACTATTGTGGGGAATGGGAAGTGATTCTTCATTGCCCACCCTATCCACCAACCTCTGTCCCAAGCACAACTTTAGTTTTATGCTTTTCCTTGGTGCATTGCATGAAACACCTTATATTTTGTTTTTTAATTTAGAAAAGAGGCAGCAGAAAAGGATCAATTGAAATTAAGAAAATCAGATGTGTGGAAAAAGTAAATCTCGAGGAGCAGACACCCGTGGAGAGACAGTACCCATTTCAGGTAAAGGGAGAAACAGCATTACATTGGGTGAATAGTTCTTCCTTTAATATTTTTTATTATTCCCTGCCCACCATTTATTTGTTTGTATATTTATTTATTTATCAAAGACACAACAATCACAACAATTCCTTCAACTTATTAAGACAAGATATAATGTTGATGGGGGGAGGGGGAAGAGGGAGGGAGGAAAAGGCGGAATTGGTAAAGGGACACGAAAATCAACATTGTAAATTGATAAATTTAAAAAAAAGAACACATGCTACAAGATATATATATATATATATATATTTTTTTTTTTATTTTTTATTTTTATTTTTTTAAATTATGAACTCAGTATATCCAGGAAAAATGATCCATTAAGACAATGGCAAGGCTTAGAATATCCCCAGATAGGAGCTGGGCATTTTGCTAAAATTCTGTCCACCAAATTGCCTTCCCTGGAGAGAGGGGAAGCAAGCTGACAGTGTATGCTGCAGTGGCCTGACCTGCCACAGGCCACTCAGTCTCTTTCGTCAAGTATCATCGAGTGTCTCTGATGTGCCACAGGGTAGTAGGCATGCTACAGAGAATAAAACACTGACCCTGCTCCAAGGCATTTACTGGGAGGTGGCAAAATAGACTAATAAGCAGACAATTATCATGCAGTGAGGGTAAGTGTTAAGATGGAGGTCGGCAGAGTGCATCCACTGTGCCCCAGGAGAGGCACCTCTGTCTGTACTCCGAGGACTCAGGGAGATCTCTATTGGAAGCAACGGTCAGGTTGGGAAGGACAGGTAGAGTTTAACCCAGCAATGACGGAAAGGGCAAAAGAAGCAGCAGGTGTCAAGGCACTGATGGATGAAATAGTGTGGCATATTGGGAGAACTCCAAGTCCCCATGAATAAAGCGTCCCCATGAGACAGTGGGAGAGATGTGCCTGGAGCCTAGGCAGGGCCTGTAAAGGGCTCTGCTCACTGTGCTGAGGAGCTGCAACTGTACCCGGAAATGCTTTAAACAATGGCACACTATAGAGACTATGCCTACAGTAGCTTTTGGCCGTGGCTTGATCTAAGTCATGGCCTACATTTATTATATCATGAATACTTACCTTTCTTGTCTAAACGCAGATGGATTGTCTTTCAGATTGCCACAGTACCCAGTGCTAGTATTAGGGACCTGTAGCCGTAACTAAAATATAATAATCCAGTTAATTAACAACCCATACTTCCAATTTTTTTTTAAAGTACACAATTGGGAGAAACCAGGGGAGAGTGTGCTCATGAAAGAGCTCCAAACTCACATCACAGAGGCATAGGGTACTCACAAGAGCACAGGCTTTGGAAGCCCACAGAGCTCCCACTCCCATCACTTCTATTTGTGCAACCATGAACACGTACTCCCCTGCTCTCAGAGGATGTTTCTTCACTTGCAAAAAGGGCATGCTCATTTTTCTTTCATAGAGTTAAAATAGGGTTAAGATATTAAAGTTGCTAAGAAAGAGCCCAGAAACTTGTAGGTGTTTGATAAATGGTATGTATTATTTACCAACAAGAGTTGAATAAACTAGAGGAGGATCTGGAGAAGGCACTGTAATCTTCAAATATTTAAACAAGTATCTTAAGGAATAGAAAATGACTTATTCTGAGGATGATTCCTAGGGTGCCACATGATGCAACAGACTGAAATAATAGGGAGATATTTTTACTCAATATAAGCATGGATTGTATAATGATCGGAATATATGCAAATTGGCAAATATGTCATAGCCAAGTAAAGAACAGTTCCTCCCTGGAGGTAATTTAAGGATGGGCAGTTAAACATTTTCCAATGGGCTGTTAAGGGAATCATGCACTAAGTAGGTGGATGGACTAGAACACTCCTAAGACACGTGTAATGTCTAACCTATTATAATTCTCCATGGTTCAATGTTAACCCCTGTCAGAAGCATCACTGCTGTGATTTTCCAAAGTGTAGGAGTGTCTGGGAAAAACAAATTGAGGGATGGAGGAGGGATGGAGGATTAAAAAAAAGTAAAATGTAGAGGTTTTTTTTTTTTTTTTTTGTCTAACTCCAGAGCTAACATATATTATATTAGCAATCTCAAGGTTTCTTTTGGATAACAGAAAATTTGCGGTTGCACCAAAGTGAACTATGATGCAATTATATCCAGATGCACCAAATCTTTTCCTTTCCAGATCGTCTATAAAGATGGGCTTCTCTATGTCTATGCATCAAATGAAGAGAGCCGAGGTCAGTGGTTGAAAGCATTACAAAAAGGTAATAAAAATGTCATAAAACACAACTGAGTTCTTTTGAGCCTTGGTGACGGAAAGATATGGCAGTAGAAAGACCCAATGCCAAGAGAGAATCTGCTGATTTTCCTACCAAACTCACGGAATGTGTCAGACCCATCCTCATTTTGCAAAGCGAGGAGATTGGATCCCTTTCCCACTCAGCACAGAGCTGGCTATCATGCCTTCCCAGCAACTTGGGCAAAGCCAGGCCTGCAGTTCTCCACCCACTGTGCCTGCCTTTACTAGGGCAAAGTCTAGGTCCTCACGGGCTGTGTCAAGTCCTGTAGCTACTGTACTTTCGATGTTTATGGAAAGTTGTATTTAATACTTAATGAGCACTTACAATTTGCCAGCTACTTTATCAAGTGCTTCTGAAACATTTTCTCAGGTAATCCTCTTGACAACTGCAGAAGGGGTAATATTATTTGCTATTTTTCAGACAAGTGAAATTTAAAAAATATGGCTACTGTCACATACCTCATAATAGGAGACTCAGAACTCAGTGATCCAAACCAAACTTTTCAACCAATGCATTGTACATGCTAGGCAAAAAGAGTGATTTAATGAAGCTTTTATTCAGTAATTTTTAGGTTGACCTGGTAACAACCTTTGGTAGAAAGGAGAGAATCGTTGTTAGTAATTTGGCACTATGTTTCTCTCCATTTTAAAGGTGAGTAATGGTGTGAGGACAATATTTAACTCCGATGAATGACTCTATTTGTGGAATTTCAGGTATTAAGCTCCCAGACTGGAAAAGATTTTATTATTTTATTTAAGTTTTAGATTATGGCTCTTTCTCAGTACACCTTAAATTGTGCATGCCTACTCCACTTCCATGCAAAGGACATCCTTTCTTTTTACACATAGGGCTTAATTTTCCATTTGCATGCAATGGTTTAGTAACCTATTCTGTAGGATAGTCCGATGGTCTGTGGGGGGAGAAAAGCCTCCCTCGACCCACCATCAGCTCATGGAAATGAGAAGAGCATCCCTCCCTCTTAGAGTCAGACAAACCTGCAGTCAAGTCCTGCTTTGCTGTGTCATCTAATTCTAACATCTCTGGGTCTCAGTTTTCTGACCTATAAAATGGGAGATCATATTTCTTTTCTCCTAGACTGGTCACAAGCCACAAATAAGACACTCGTAAATATGTTAAAGTATCCTATGCATAAACATGTGTCACTGTGGCTATAATGGAGCTCCCAGGAGGAGCTCCAAGATTCTGCTTCCCATTTAGTCTCCTCCTGGGGAATTTGGGAGGGGGGGCAGTTGCTGTGTAGACACCTCCTGTGTGCAACTCTTGGTCATGCCCTAGGTCTCCCATTATGAGTCCTTCTGGAACTATATACGTTAGACAGGGTTGGAAGGCCCCTGGGCAGCTCATGTAAGGGCATGTGGAATGTAAAAGGAGAGCAGAGAGAGAAGCAAACATGCATCTCCTAGTCCCTCATGAAACTGCAGAGGGTCCCTGTCACTAGGGCTGCCATAGGCCCAGCAAGTGATTTGTATCAGTTAGTAATGCTTTGGACTGCAGGTAAAAATACCCCAAATGGTTGCTGAAACAAATCCACTTTTGTTCTTCTCTCACAGTAACAAATCCAGAGGTAGGCAGTCCTGGGCTACTACAGCAGCTCAGTAAAGTCAGTAAGGATGCAGGCTCCTCCTTGCTTTCTGTTCTGCCACCGTTAGAGGCTCCCAGAGAGGTTCTGAGCTTTCCCAAAAGCCCCCTTGCAAACTTTTGCTTGTGTCATGTAGTCCAGAACTGTATTCTCATGGCCATTTCCATGTGCAGTGGATGCTGGAAGACAGTGCTGTTTTTTTTCTAGCCTCTATGCTGGAAGATAATGAGAGAGAAGGTGAGTGGGATTGGCTGTCAAATTGGCCAAACAATCTACTACAGGAAAACAAAGAGGTTCCCCCACTCAAATCTTCTCCCCTACGAAGTTTCATTGTGATACAGTGACCACCTCCCTGTACCCTTTTTATATCTATTACTTGGCTCAAGCATTATAAACTGAGGCAGACATTGAAGGCATAGAATTTTCCAGATGGTAGCCTACACTTGGAAAGTTTGGGCTGACTCAGTAGTGACTTAAGGAGTCAGCTACCATGGTTCTGAATTCGGCTAACCAGATGTGGATAAAATGCGCCCTTCCTTCTAAAATTTAAAACTGAAGGGGATTTGGCAGAGAAGTTGGCATCTGTGCATCAGAATGTAGTAGAAAGGCCTGGGACTGAGTCTCAGATCTGCCATTTTTTAGGCTTGTGAACTTGAGCAAGTTTCACCACCTCTCTGCATCTCAGTTTACCTAACTCTGTGAGAGTTATGATAGCGATAGTAGTTAGCCCTTCAAGGTTATTGATTATATTAGATGAGATGACGTATGTGAGGAACAAAATGTAATATACACATTAATATATGAGTTCCTCTTATTGTCATTACTAGGTGGAGGGAGTGTTGGTTGCAATGTGGACTTTTGGATTTGGTTAGGAAAAGAATTAGTTACCTGGGAAACTAAATCCACGTGTTAGGAAATAATAAGAATCCTGACCATATTGATCAGGAGCTTAGGGAGCAAGACGGCAAGTGATGTACCCATGAAATTGTAGTGACCTTTTGGGACCAAGATCAGAAACTTGTGTTTTGTAAACTTTTTTTTTTTTTCTTGCTATGCACAGATTTTTATTTGCACTGAAAATCTCTAGATTTAGTTCCACAACTTACATCAGTAACCACTTTGTGACACCTCCTGTGTTAGGGAAATAATCACTTTTAATTAATTTAGATATCCTATGTAAAACATTTAGCATAAGTGTTCTCAATAAAGGTTAGCTTTAGTTGCTACGTTCTCTTGTCATCCATTGACCCCTCACAATAGCCTGTTAGATGAGGATACTGAGGATCGGAGAAGTTACATAACTCACCCAAGGTGAGTGGCAGAAACAGCATCACAGCCAGGTCTGCTGCTTCCCTAGCCTAGGCCTTTAATTCTTTCTCTTATTGTCTACATCATGCTATGTGCTTTGAGAATCACTGAAAAATTGCTTTTTGCTTTTTATGATTTCTGTAATAATTTCATTTTAATTCTCATTAGTAAAGTTTTTTTAATGCCAACATTTTCAGCTAACCTGAACTAAATTAAACTAAGGGAGTGGCATACTAAAGCCTAGTGTTCATTGAACTCCTACGTTGGGCCAAACACTGTGCTGGGTGCTTGACATACACTCTCGAGTATTCTCCCAATGACCCAGCAAAGCAGTTATTATTATTGCCATACACTTCCTGAGTCAGGGCTGCATAGGAGGAGTGGAACTCTCCCGGGACCAAAATAAGGAATCCTCGAGATGAATGTAAAATCAAGAGAGAAAGAGTTGAAGCTACATATAGAACCAGTCCTCCCCATGTAGAGACTCTTCTTGAAATATTCTCTACTAAGGCCTTGTAGGTGTCTCTGTTGTATTTCAGAAGAGGTTAATTTGTTATAGACACAGTATTGCACTTCAAGGCTGGAATTTTTTTGAATTAAATATTTCCCTATTCTATGTTTCTTTTTAATATGTACATATTCCTAGAAAAGTAGCCTCATAAACCATTCATTCCTTACAATAAACATGTCAAAGTCACAAAAGACAAAGAAGGGATGAGAAACCGTTCTAGATCTAAGAAAACTGGAGAACTAAATGCCAAGCGTGATTTTGGATTAGACCCTTGATCAGAAAGAAAAAAAGAGTGAGTATAAAGGAGACTGTTGAAAGAATTAGAAAAATTTTGAATATAGAATATGTGTTAAGTAATAATATTGTATCAGTGTTAAACTTCCTGAATTTGATAATTGTATTATTGTTATATACGAGAATGCTTGCTAATAGAAGTTACATGCTGAAATATGTATGGGTGACATTATTTAGGTCATAATACCTGCTACTTATTCTCAAATTTTAAGAAAAATATAATATGATTAGACATTTTTAAATAATTATAATATGTACATACAGAGAGAAAGAGATACAACAAATGTGGCAAAATTGGTAAATCTAGGTAAAGGGTGTATGGATGTTCATTGTACTATTCTTGCAATGTTTTTTTGTACATTTGAAATTTTTCAAAATAAAAAGCGGGGAAAGTGTATGTTTATTAGGACCTTTATTTTTCCTTTTTGCTAAAATCTAGTCCTACCCTCCAGCCTCCTTCTGCCAAAAGAGAACACCATGTGCTGTAACCCAGTCACTTCCTTTCTGAATGTATTTCTAAAATCCTAACACCAAGTTGATCTGTATATGCATTTTTTACTAGTTTTTTTTCCTCCAAAAATGATATAAGTTATTGTGTTGTTCTGACTATTCACATGGTTGACTTTTCTTTTTCCTTTTTGGCTTATTAACTTTTGAGTGAAAGACATATCCTTCGAGAACCATTTGCTCTTATTTTGGTTGCTGGCAAATGGGGATTTTATTGTTCTGTGATAATAGTGGTTACTGACTGCATTTCTTCTCTTGGGCCAACCTTTGCTCACGTCTTGTTTTCTTCCTGCCTGCTCCTAGAGATAAGGGGCAACCCGCACCTGCTGATCAAGTACCACAGTGGGTTCTTCGTGGACGGGAAGTTCCTGTGCTGCCAGCAGAGTTGCAAAGCGGCTCCAGGATGTACTCTCTGGGAAGCATGTAATGTGTGACCTCTTTGTGGGGCTGTATGCTGGTAGATGGTGTCCCATTAGGCCAAGCCTGCCAGATGCCAAAACAGCTTGCCAGAAAACAAGATGTACCAGATTGGTTGGCATCAGGAAAATCTAGCCTTGCAGATGCTATGTGACAAATACAGTGTAATTCTAAGGTCAACTGGCTCATGGCCATTAAAATAATAACAATATTAGCATCTGCCATTCTTTCATTTCATGAGAAATATTTTAAAAATTAGAATCATTAGTCAAGCAATGAGCTGTTATGTCCTCCCATCATTTTTCCTGGTTTAAGATAGACTGAAGAGGCAGAACGTGGTGATATTACCATGGTTTAAATAGCTAGGTTTCCCACTTGATGGGAAAATCAGCTCTCTTTTCTTATAAACAGCAAAAATCAAAAACCAAAAGAAACAAAAAAAATTCTTTCAAAATCATATGAAAAGATACAATTTAAGTAACATTTTAAATTATCATATACACCAATATGAGGACCAAGTTTTAAAAGATATATTTAAAGTGGTTTGTCATTCTGTACTTTTGTGTTGATTTCTTAATGACATCAGAGAAGGTAGAGAAGGGTCTGCTTTCCATACAATCAGATACTATCCCTATTCTTGGAAAACAAGGAGCTCATATATTTTAAAAGTTTATAATTGTTTAGCAACATGAAGATATTGATAAATAAAAAAGGAGAACTTGTTTTGATAATAGTTTTACCAGCCTGGACAGAATATGCCTGGATTACTAATGGCTTCAAAGAATTGAATGAGATCAACTACATAATAGCACTTCATGAACTAGAAAACACATAGGCACATGAAATATTTTTCAAATTCGCCCCATAACAGTATGATACCCAACAATCATGTTAACGTTACTGCTGGTATTCCTACCAAAAAAAGAGAAAAAATCAATGAATATTCATTGCGTTTTCCACCTCAATTAGACTATACAATGAATATTTATTAATCTCAATTAGATCACATTGCCCTTTATACCCATGAATTATAGTGATTGATTGAACTATACAGAATTTACTGTACAGTGGTCTTCCTTCCACTGTGAGAAGCTGAAGAGCCATGATGTCTCCTCGTGGTAGTAATCACTTTCCCCAGTGGTTCTGTCTACAGTCTGGCATCATTACCTAGCAGGCCAGATTCCAGCTCTGACCTTGCCCTAACTCCCAGGAAGGAGCAGGAAAAAGGCCAGAGAGAGCACTACCTTGGGATTATATTCCTAGACTCTGTCTACGCCTCTGCCAGCCTCTGGGGAAAACTACAGAGTGTAGAGGTGTTGCAGCTCAGGAGCAGCCGTGATATGGTCTATCTCCCCAAGTATGATGTATTCTCTTGGCTTCCTCTGCTGAGCCCCTGGGCAGCCCATGAGCACAGATACTAGGAAGGAAAAAGCTGAATGTCTTTGCTTCTTTTTGTCTCTAAAATGCCCTGGTCCCCCCTCTTTTTGGTATATATGTACTACCAGTAGGTTGACCAAACACCCCAGTTTGTTTGAGGTAATCTCATTCTGTGCCTGGTAACCTGGCATAATTATTAAAAGGATACCCTTTCACTTTCCAGTGTGGGTAGTAAACCAGGTGGTCACCCCACTGATTAGGCAAACGGTGGCTTCACACTCACAGCTTGGACATCTACCTACGTGTGAGAGTAGAAAGAGAAATCAACAATGACCAGAACATGAAAAAAAAAAGCATGCAATAGGTGTGTTTATGTATTCAACTGTTTATTGATATCTAAGAATGATTAAAGTATATTGTATGAGCCAAAGAGGAATCAGACATGAATTCTGACCCCTAGGGTCTTATGTACCACCCAACAAAATTAGAGATCTGTGACTCAAATACAAGGTAGAAATGAGGTATAAATCAATAGTTTATAGGGCTTAGAGGAACTTGAATTTTTAATCCAGATTTGGGAAGATATTGATAATCCAATGGTGGAGGAGTGGTGTTTGAGTTGGGCTTTACACAGGAAAGCTACAGTATCACTCCAGATGTTGTGTCTGAATTCATTTAATCTAGATATTGCTCACACAAGCTCATTCATTCTTTTGGTTCATAACATTGGGTGTTTTTCTTTATTTGACTTAAAGTTCTTCTGATATTACTTGGTTTTACTTTTCAGATGCTGATCTGCACATTGCAGTCAATGAAGAGAAACACAGAGCTCCTACTTTCCTAGACAGGGTGGTAAGTCCACTTCTGAAAATGTTTTTCATAGTTGGGATATACTAAATAAATTAAGAGTTGCAGGATTCAAGACTAGAAAATGTGGGCTTCATTCAGACCGCTCAGCAAAGAGAGAAAAAACACGTGAGCCATCACTAATAGCTATGGACAGTTATCAAATAATGGATTCAAGTATAGAACCAGTGTAACATTTTATATTCTTGTAGTTGATTACTGGGTCTTTTCCTAAACAGTAAGCCCATAAATACTCACCAAAAAAATGGGTGCATGGAGGAGACATCCTAAGATGGCATCACCATAACAGACAGCTGTTATTATTAGCTGCCATTCTTTCTCTGTCACCATCGTGGCCACATCTGCCTCGTGGAAGTATCCTGGTGATGGAATGGGACTCCACAAGGCACAAGTAGAAAGCAACATAATTCTTTTCATCCATTATTTTTTCAAAGCCACTCTGTGGACTTTCTTTTCTGTCTTCTGATAACTTCTTAGGCAGATTCCTTAGCTTTCCGGTCACTCTCAGATGGTAAAATTTTTCTCAATTACTAGTAGTCATGAGAATAGCCACTGAATCGTCCCACCCATTGTTGTAATCGCAGTACTCCAAAGATCGTTCCAACTTCGAACTTCTCCCCTTTACCTAGCTCAGGTCTGCATCAGCTGGAAGCCTGCTTTTGGGGAGGGGTTGTGTAGAGGCTGGGATTTCAGGACCTTTCAGGGTTGTGGCCGAGGAAGAGGGTATCTGATGAAAAAGAGACACTCATACATAGCTGGTCCTGTCATGATTTGGGAGTGGGTATCTGGGAGAGTTTCCCAATGCTGATTTTTATCTTATGGGACATTTTTGTGGGTTTCCCACTGAGAGAAAGGGGGCAGATCCAAATGTAGCTTTGTGACAGAGGAGATGTCTTAATTCTCAGCTCTTGAGTTTCCAGCCCTTAACACTTCCACTGGGTCAATTCACCCAACTTGGGCAGAGTTCCTTTCAAGATGGCTCCCAGCCAACTCTTTTTAAGGGTGGAGTTGGCCTACAGGAAAACAAACAAAACCTTGATTGCGCTGGTTAATTAAGCTATATGCAGCTTGCTTTCACAGTACACACTGCTACTCTCTTTATGCCGTACCTTCTTGGATTCTTAGCGACAGTCTCCTGCTCTTAGTCTTCCCAGGCCGGTGTCACACTGCTCAAATGCCAGGAGACACATAAGATGACCTCCTAGTGATTCTCTGGAAGCTCATCTGAAATTGAGGGGATATCACCCACCCATTGGGTCTTACTTTCAACTACACACATTCATGCACACTTACTTCTTTCTTCCTAAGTATAAACCCTGTAATTTTTGTGAACCGACATGAAGAAGAAAAATAATCCATTATTATAGTACATTGAATAGTGTCCCCCAAATTTCATGTCCATCCAGAACCTCAGGATGTGACCTGATTTGTAAACAGGGTCTTTGCAGATGTAACTAGTAAGAGATCAAGATGAGATCATACAGGATGAGTGTGGGCCCTAAATTCAGTGACTGGTGTCCATGTAAGAAGATGAGAGGACAGAGAGAGACACAAGGGAAAAGGCCTTGTGAAGATCTAAGCAGAGATTGGAGTGATGCTACCACAAGCCAAAGAACACCTGGAACCACCAGAAGCTGGAAAAGGCAAGGGCAGATTTTCCCCTAGAGCCTTCAGAGTGAGCATGGTCATGCTATCACCTTGATTTTGGACTTCTGGCCTCCAGAACTGTGGAAGAATATATTTCTGTTGTTTTAATCCACCAAATGTGTGGTAATTTGTTGTGGCAGCCCCATGAAACAATTATTATGGGTTGGATTTTTAACTTTGTTATCAGCAACATTGCTGTTTTGGTTTGGATACGTACTCCAGTCCTGAATCTCGAAAATGATGGCCCTATAAAACACCTAAGAGTGGTGTCCAGAATAGGTAATTCTATACAGACAGGAGGTCAATTAGTGGTTGCCTGGGGCCAAAGTGGGAATGGGATTGACTGCAACTGGGCATGCGGGATCTTACTGGGGTGAGGGAAATGTGCTGAGACTGGATTGTGGTGACAGTTACACAACTTGATAAATTTACTAAAAGTCACTGAATTCTACACTTAAAAAGGGTGAATTCCCAGTAGTTTGTTTTAAACAAATCTAAGAGCAGAGGATAGTTTAGGAGCCAGAAACCATTGAATCTAGTCTCTGGCAGGGAGCTCTTCTGACATATTGAAAATATCAGCCAGGCAAATCAGTGGCCAAGGCTTCCTAAGCCTCTTTTGTTTATATGCTGCCCGAATGAACCAGGGGTCAGAGGTACCATGAAAAGCATGTTTTTCCTTTTGTTGTTGTTTTTTGTTTGTTTTTACCACAGCATTCAATAGAAGACGTTTTTCTGAGAGGAAGAAATAAAAATCAGCTCTTTAGCCATTATGTGCAGATTTCCATTGAGGAAACTTTCCAGTGCATTTATCCTTGGAGAGAACTCACCTTACAGTTCATAAATAACAATGTTCTGAATAATTAAAATTTCCAGAATGCCAAAGCTTCAACTCCAAATAAATTATATCCCTGAAAAAAAGTAAAATACAGTGTGAAAAAATAAATTCAGAGCTAGGTACACACACACACACGCATGCACATACAAACACACACACGTATGTGACGTGAATTTTTAATTGAAGTATAACGTGCTCTTAAAAATGCACACAAATCATAAGTGGTCAGCTGGATGAATTTTCACAGACTGAATGCATCTGTATAAGCCACACTGAGATTAAGAAACAGAACATCACAGTACCCCAAGGGTATCCTCATGTACCCATTCAGTGACTACAACCCACCAAGAGCAATTGCTAGCCTGACTTATAACATCATAAATGGTTTGACCTTTGTATAAATGGAATCATAAAGTATATAGTCATTTATCGTCTGTCTCCTTTTGTTCAATTTATGAAACTCACCCATTTTCTAGTATGTGGCTGTAGTTTATTTTCATTGCTGTGTAATTGCATTCTGCAAATATACCACTGTATTAGTTTCTTATTGCTGCTCTAATGAATTACTGCAAATTTAGTGGCTAAAATCAACACAAATTTATTCTCCTACTGTTATAAAGTTCAGAAGTCTATACAGCTGTGTTCCTTCTGGAGGCTTCAGGGGAGAATCTGTTTCCTTGCCTTTTCCAGCTTCTAAAGGCCACCTACGTTCCTTGGTTCCTGGCCCCTTCCTCCTTCTTCAGAGCCAGAAGTGTAGCAGCTTCTCTGCTCTCTGACCTCTGCTTCCATCCTCACATCTTCTCTGTGATCTCTGACTACTTTGCCTCCCTTTCATAAGGGCCCTTATGATGACATCAGGCCTATCCCAATAATCAGAATAATCTCCCCATCTCAATATCTTTCACTTAATCACAATCTGCAAAATCTATTTTACCACGTAAGTTATCCAGAGGTCTGGGCATTGGGACATGAATATCTTTGGGGGACCATTATTCAGCCTACTGCAACTGCAATACATTTATTATTTTATTTTCTTGATGGGCATTTAGTTAGTTTCAAGTTTTTTATCTAATTCATATAATTCTGCTATAAACATTCTTTTACATGTCTTTTGGTTTCACTGTTGGGTATGTACAAGGGTACTTTAAAAAGTTCGTGGAGAAACAATCAAAAGATAATATGAATCTTTCCATGAACTTTTTGAACACCCCTTGTATATATATAGTTTCTGGGTCATAGAGTGTGTGCACATCCAGCTCTAGTAGATCCAGCAAACAAGTTCCCAGTGTGGTTGTACCACTTCATGCTCCCACCAGCAAAAATATGAGAGTTCTAGTTGCTCCATATCCTTGCCAATACTTAGTATTGCCTCCTTCCTTCCTTCTATTTAAGAACTGATATGGTTAGCTTGTTAGTTCCTGTACCTGAATCTGTGTCTCACTGTGATGTTTTAAAATCTCTTGTCTTCCAATCTTGAAGATTCCTCGGGCAGCTCCTATTCTCAAAATGGACGCACCATCTTCAAGTACCACTCTAGCCCAACATGACAGTGACTCAAAGAAAAACTGTGGCTCCCAGCCAAACGTCAACATGCGTTGTATTTCAAGGGAAGACTGCCCTGACTGGTGGCAAGTAAGAAAACTGAAAAGGTAAAGAGAAATATCGCATGTTCTCATTTATTTGTGGGAGCTAAAAAGTAAATAAATAAATAAATAAATATACAAACAAATAATTGGGGGGAGGGGAGAAGACACAACAATCACAACAATTCCTTGAACTTGTTAAGACAAGTGAACAGATATGATGTTGATGGGGGAGGGGGAGAGGGAGGGAGGAAAAGGAGGAATTAGTAAAGGGACACGAAAATCAACTACATTGTATATTGATAAAGTAAAAATAAAATAAAATTTACTCCTTATATGAAAAGAAAGAAAGAAAACTGAACAGGTAAGCCCCAGCTTTCAGGCTGGCTCTCCAGTGTGTAGAGCAGACATTATCCCTCTGCCTTGCTCATTAGCCTCATAGCTGTCAACGTAGGTCTAGGGCTGTTCTCTCAAAAAATGTTTAGTGATTGAGCCAGAAACCCAGGGAACAGCAGCCCCGCTGGGGCTGAGCAGCATAGACTTTTCATTTAGATTACCCTGTCTGATGATCAAAGTAATACTTGAACGTTTTTATGCCCTTCTCTATCTTTTCCCTGTTCCCCAAATAACCCCACATTCCAGAACACAAAATCTTCACAATATACTCTTTATATGACAGAGTTTAGGGCGGGCTTACTTTTGCAATGTGTTTCAGCATCACTAGCAGAACGATAAATAGCATTTCAAGCAAAGCCATGGCTTGCCTTCTCAGGATGTACACCATCACCTCTCCTGACCTGTTAGTCTTCTCATGTTATTCAGCCTAAAGATTCTATCTAAAGCCAGAATTGAAAATGCCTTGAAGGCTGTACATAAATTGTGTATATACCTGGGGTCTGCCCCACACTTGATGCTCAATAAATGTTCAGTTGAATTGCAAAGTGACCATGCAGAAAGGGTCAGGTGACTACCCTTCCTTATGTGTGGCCTCACACTTCCTCCCCATCAAGTTGTCCCCTGTCCACCGTCTTCTTACCCAGTTATCAGCATCCCTACATGATACTGATGTCCGTCTTTCTCCACAGTGGATGCATCTCCCTGACTCACCATGTATCTCTTTTCTTTGTTTTCTCCCTTGTCTTCTTATTCCTTTATTCTTTCCGTCCTCATCATTTTTACCTAAAGCAAATGCCTCACTGTACCAATGACACAGCCACAGGCCCATATGGAACTTGAAAGAATGTAAGTGTATTCTTCTTGATGTTGTTTTTTTCAGTATAACGAGCCGCGGAATGTAAGTGTATTCTTCTTGATGTTGTTTTTTTCAGTATAACGAGCCGCGGTCCCTTTCATTCCCAAGTGGAGCTAGAATCCAAGTGTATTCGTCTATACCTGGTGCCTGGGGGGAGGAGTTACATTTATCTGCCTGTAGCCCAGCATTCTTGTGGAAGGAGACCACCAATAAGCCCAAATGCAAGGAGAGTGGATGTCATGTTAACTTGTTCCAGGTCCCCTCCCAACAGAAGCCCCATTAAGGGATT
Organism: Galeopterus variegatus; assembly: GCF_000696425.1. Lineage (NCBI taxonomy): Eukaryota > Metazoa > Chordata > Mammalia > Dermoptera > Cynocephalidae > Galeopterus > Galeopterus variegatus. The sequence goes on from NW_007732707.1 coordinate 82,849, forward strand.
CATTAAGGGAGGTGTGTGGTGAAACTGACCAGTTTTGAAATACGTAAGGAAGAACTGTTGATTCATATGCGGTTGCTGCAGAGCCGCTACCAACTCCTGGATTGCTGGATCCTATCCTTATTTAAAATGTTGACATTTTATTCATCATGGATTTTTTGCATTAACATTGATTTTTAAAAATATTTTACTAAAATACTATTTATCTTCTTTTCTGAGTTTTTGACACCCCCTTAGATTTCGTCCCAACCCTGGATATTTTTCCTAGAACATCAGAAAGCTGGTTATTTGAGTGAACGATTGATTAATTCTTAGAATGAGCAGCATTGCATCTATTAGTGAATTATACTAATCGCTAAAAAGTCTTCATGGATCCTGAATTATTAAAATGCAGCCATGATTCTTAGCTCACTTATTACACAATACTTTTTTTATCCACTTTCTGTAATTCTTAACTAACGTCACCTGAGCTACTTTTTAATCTTTATTTTTTCAGATTAGTAAAATAATCCATGCTCACATTAAAGTATTCAAACATTGTAGAATATTCAGTATACATTCTTCTAAAATGTTTTCTATGCACATGCTACCATTCGAGGGGTCTTCAAAAAGCTGATGGAAAAATTTGTATTATCTTTTAATTCCATTTTTCCATGAACTTTTTAAAGTACCCTTCTATATACAAGTACAAAAACAGATTCTCACCATATAGTCTTTTTGCTGCTTTTTCTTTTCACTTGACATCTTCAACATTTTTCCCATTAAATACATGATGATATACCAGATTTTTAAAAGTTTATTTTAATTTGAGTTTCGGTAAAATGCACATAACAAAATTTACCATTTTTTTAAAGCATACTGTTCAGTAGTGTTAAGTACATTCACATTGTTGTGCGACCTACCTTATTATTTTTAATTTCTATGAAGTAATCCATTATATGGGTAAACCTAAATGACACGCTACTGATCGACATTCTCCATGTGTTCTTAAAAACAACAAGAAAGCTAAATAAATTGCTTAACCTTTTTGAATAAGAGTTTTATCATGAAGAGAGAAAATCAAAAAGCTATTCTATTGGGCAGGCTCTTTGTGAAGGTGGGAAGGGAGGCATTCTAGTGTTTAAGGGCTTTCTCCAGGCATTGGTTGAAATGGGGCCAGAGGAGCATTTCCTTGCTAAGGAAACTTGTCACTATGAACTGTGATTTTGAAAAAGAGCCTTGACTATGAAAGCAAACAGGAAACAGATCCTACACTCCAGATAAAAAAAGCCTTTGGACTTTGAGAGATAGGCACTTCCTCATGCTCTGCTTAACACCCAAAATGAAAGAGATAAAATGATGGATGACAGAGGATGATGAAAATCCTGCTGATCCATCTGGGTCTGGATGGAGTTAAAAATTTAGTATTTTCAAGACTTTTCATTGTAATCACAAAAGCAAAGAGGAAAATAACATTGTAAAATAAATAAGTGGCAACAGAATGCTCATTTCTATGTGAAAATCAGGGCAAACTAGTCAAAATGATTTGTTAATCCAGGCTTTCTATTTTTGGGGGTCATTACGAGATGAGCCATTATTAACAATTCTATTTTGTTTAGTAATCCTGCCAAACTACTGCTTTTTATTAGAGTCCCTGAAAGGATCAAAATATGAAAGTAACTCATTAGCTGAACAAAATTGCTTTTGTCATTTAACATTTATGAGTAAACAAAATTTATAGATTTATGAAACATATCCTTTTTTTTTTTACAGTAGTGAAGATGTTGCATGCAGTAACCAAGCAGAAAGAAATGTAAATCACAGCACCTCGAAGATCTCATGGTAAAGCAAATTCAGAGATTTCTTTGCATTTAGGATTTGCTTCCATTTCCAGGAAAACTAACCAAATTCGCAATGATTTTGCAACTAAGCTTTACATTTAAGGTAAACATAAACTAAAAAAGTCCATGTAGTTTGCTTCTCTGAACCTTTATGAGGTCTCAGTCCATGGCTTGTAGGTTACAGTTTTCTTCACACTGATTTTTCTTAACCATCATTCGTGATATACACCGGTGTTAGTTGAATTACTCTCCCCTAAGAATATTTGCATGCACAACGAAAGGTTTTGTTAACTTTATACTGCAGCCATCCCTGAAGGAGTCTTTATCTAGTTTATGAGCCCACTCTTCTGAAAGAGTCAAAGAAATCCAAGTTCCTCGGGGCCTCCTGTGGACCTCCTGTATCAAAGAGCTATTCTCTCATTAAATTGCGCATGAGCTCAACTTTTAAGCGGCTCTCTCTTCACCTTGCTGATACCTTCTCAAGTGCAAAAACAGAACTCTAACATTCTAAATTTTATTTATGTGGATAAAAGCAGGGTGGAATTTGATATTGCACTGCTAGGCAGTTGGATCATGTCTTGGTGGTTTTTGCGTTCACATTGTTTCCTGGCTCTTCTTCAGGGGATTCCCTGAGTCAAGTTCATCTGAAGAAGAGGAAAACCTGGATGACTATGAGTGAGTGTTGAAAATTCTCCATGTTTTCTAAAACTATACGTAGATGTTTCTATTCTACTCCTCAAAGTCACTAAAAGAGATGGCTCAGACTTTCTCAGAAGACTGTGTTTACATGGGTAAACTCATGTGAGGTTCTGGGCCATTTATCTAGATGACGGTGACAATGAGCTGGATTATTACCAATGAAAATATTTTTCCCCAATCTGAATTATCTAAATTGGCTGCACATGTTTATTGGATTTACCATATATCCAGTGTCCCCTTCATTCCATTTTGTCTTCGTAGATATGGCACATGATGTTTCTGCTCATTATTTCTTCCCTGGAGGCCTCTCATCAGGGCGATGCCTGAAAGCTCTTATTTACATTGAATCTGATTTGAGGGGAAGTCATTTATGATGCAGTAATTTTACAAGATAGCACAACTGAGACCTTGAACATGGCAGCATTTATGCTGAGAGATTTCTGTTCCTGGGGTGACCTTCTCATTTAACATCAGAATAGAGATACTTTACAGACAGAAAGAGTGCTCTATTAAAAATTAAATCTGAACATCAGGCATAAACTGGACTGTTCTGGGCAAACAAGAACATGTGGTTACCCCAACTATATTTAGGCAGATTGCCCTAAGTGTCCATTAAGTTCCTTTCCAAAATCTAAGTCTCTATCATCCTACAAATAGGGACAAATAATTGTCTCATAGACTTAAAGACTGTTGGTAAGTAGAGGTGGAAGTAATAGAGCACATTGCATTTCTCAGACGCTTGATCCCCAATGGCACAAAATTCACTTGGATACTAGGATTATGCGCTATTTCTAGTTCTGTGATTGTATGAGTGCTGTGTTATTGATTTACTGGTTACATGGGATGCAAGAGCTTTTACAAAGTCCATGTCAGTGTTTCCACTCATCCTCTTACCTCTAACCCAGCCTGGCCCTAGTCATACCTGTCACACCGAGGAGGATGTGCTGTACCCTCCACCCCTTTGCAGCAGGGTCTCTTCACCACCTCCTAGCTCCTTATCTTCTTTCCTAACATCTACCCTCAGGAAAGCATTTGATGGAATAATTCATATGAAGACATGAAAGACTGAGAGGGACCAACACAAGATCATTTCCAAAGATAATTGTCTATTGACAGAAGGCAAGGACATAAACCAACGGGAGTGGACCTCTAATTGTGGATTTTAGTCTTTAGCATTTAGGTGAATTTAGTCTTAGCATTTAGTCTTTCTTTGATCCAGAAAGCCCAGATCTGACCATTTAGACAGTCTCTACCCTCATCTTTTCTGGATTCAAATGGTGTGTGCGAGATGTATATTGGGGGAATTATCAGGAAAGATCTGTCCTCTTCAAAATCAAAGAGATCTGAAGGGATCTTCGAAGGGATGCTAAAGGGCTATATGATCTTGTGCTCAGCCTTCCCACACTGTGCTTGATGCCCTCGGCTTCCTGTTTTATCAATGTCACTGGAGCATTTGTTTTATGGCCATAACTTCGTGAGCAACTCTATTCCACTCCATAAAAATGGAGGCACTGAGATTTAGATGGAAACTAATGCATTAGGATTAGGCCTTGGCCCCTGCTGCTCTGACATTGAAATACTGGAACATCACATATTGCACACAGGTATTGATATTCAACTCTGTACCCCATAGATACGTACAATCAACTTTGTTACAATAAAAAAAAAATAAGCATACAAAAATTAACTTTAAAAAAAGAAATTTAAAAAAAGGAAAAGAAATACTGAAATATTTTTTAAAACAAGCAGAGCCAGACCACAGCAAAATTATGACACAAAGTGTGTATGCGTGTGAGTGGGGGGTGAGAAGGTGGGGGACAGGGTACACACACTAGCTCCCCTTTCCTCTCCAGGCCTCTTTCCTTATTTCTGATCACCCCTTCCTTCTATCTCCACATAGGTATATACCCTGGATCATATTCCCTGAATGGTCTTTTGATTAGCTATTATTAGGTAATAAAATGGTAACTAATGTTAAACATTTAAGCATGTTTAACTAATAAGATGTTTACTAATAAGAAAACTGTTAGTTAATATCACAAGTGTTATACAGCATACATTAGAGTAAAGTTAGACGAGACTTTCAAACTTATCAAGTTCAGCCCTCCCCCTAATTGGGGAAGTCCAAGGTCAGAAGAGACTAAGTGGCTTGTTCAAAGTCCTACAACTACATATTGGGAAGTTAAGGCCACAGACATTATTGACCTCACATGAGAAACAGTTCTTGGCCTGTTAGGCTCCACATGTAAAGTAAGACATCATGTTTTGGGGTAACTTAATGAACAGGGCAACATTTAAAGGTTATAGCTGACTCTTCCACATCATCTTTTCCTCAGTTCAGTACAGCTACTCCTGTCCTAATAAAAATTTAGATGCTTATCTATTGCTATCCTGAAAATAGAAAGCATTAAAAAAAAAGCATTTGCTTTGAAAATAGATGCTATGAGGTGTGCTTCTATCAGATTTATTAAAAGAAAATGAAGGGTTGAAAGACAAGAAGTTTCATCCTTGACAACCCTGACTTTCCCATTGGAATATTCTTCATTGGTCTAATCTCTGGCCCTTATTCAAAATGGTGAAATGTAGGAGAATTTAGAGATCACCTGGTCAAAGGCTTCTAAATGCCAGCCCATTTAAAAATTCAGATATGCAAGCCCTGCCTCAGAATAATAGTTGGGTGGTGAAGATTCAAGAATCTGTACTTTTGAAAAGCTCCACAGGTGATTCTCTTGAGCAGTCAGATTTGGAAACTCCTGATGTAAGCCAAAGCCTCATTTTATGGATTAGAAAATTGTGTCAACTTATACAATTAAAAAACTATTAATTTTCAAATGTGGAATTCTCTCCTGTTGCAGCTGGTTTGCAGGTAACATCTCCAGGTCACAGTCTGAACAGTTACTGAGACAAAAGGTAAATAGTCTTGTCTTTAAAATAGTTTATAAGAACCTCTTCCTGAGGGACCAGAGGTTAATGCACTTCTCGTAGTCAGCAGTAAGCTGATTACACAGGCGACCCATCACAGTGTTGGCTGTCCAGCCTAGGGATTACCAGGCCCTTCACATCTAGCCACTTCTTCTGTTTCCGTTATCTATTGCTGCATAATAAACCACCCCAAAGTGGGGTGGCTTGAAACAAGATTTATGATTTCTCACAAATTCTGTAAGTCATCTGGGCCAGCAGGTCTTCTGCAGGTTTTGGTCAGGGTCACTCATGTGGCTGCATTTGGCTGGTGGATTGACTGGGGGGTTGGGTGTAGTCAAGGCAGTCACCGGGGGTGTCAGAGTTCTTCTCTGGGCAGCTGCACTATGTGCCTAACTTGGGTCTCCTCAGAGCATAGCAGTGGTCAGAGACGACAAGCTCCACAGTGCAAATGCTTATTGAGTCTCTGCTTTAGTCATGTTTGCTAGTATCCCATTGGTCATAGCAAGTCACATGGCTCAGCTCAGAGTCAGTGTGGAAGGGGACTGCACAGGGCCTGAATAAGAGAGATGATTTATTGGAGGCCATTAACATAGCCATTTACCTCAGCTCTGTCACTGCGGGTTAGCACCTAAACCAGAGTTCAACAGATGTATCTGATTCTATTACTAATTGATATGGAATTACCGGTAGCAAACTTTTTTAATCTATAAAAATGACATGTTGATATAGTTCAACCTAATAAAGCACTGAACACACCAATTATTTCTTTGTGGGGTGGCAGTGAGAATGTGACGACTTCTGGTGTTTTGTCACATTCATAATTTATTATCTGCTCTTTCTGAATCTGGACCTGCTTAGAATTAGCACAAGTCATTGAGAAAGACAAGTTGAGTGTAGAGCTTTATTCTGCGTCTTTGGTTTTCTAAAACTTTCCAAGAGCATGATATGGTGATATGTGGTTCTAAATTTTATGTCTTAAAGACAAAAACATTAGAGTTGCGTGAGTACAAAACAGAAAATTATCAAAGAGGGTTAAAAATTAACTGGAGAGGAAGAGAGGAAGCACACAGGGCAGGTCTATAAAGATATTGATTGAGAAAATAAGGAAAGCAAAACCTTGGGCCCCCTTCAGTGCCAACTGGTGTATAACCTGTGCCCTCGGTGATATTGGAAGTAGGTCTAACAGATTTATTTTCCTACCACCTTCCATGAAGAATTCTTTTCAAGAATAATGAAAATGTTTTCTGTTCTTTCTACATTTTCCTTCCTTTTCAGGGAAAAGAAGGAGCATTTATGGTTAGGAATTCCAGCCAGGTGGGAATGTACACAGTGTCTTTATTCAGTAAGGCTGTGAAGTAAGTATGACGTGTACTTATTTCTTTTATATTTCTGTGTGTGTGCTTTCAATATGCTGGGTTCTTAGTCACATTTTGGGATAAGACACCATCTATAAACTCTGGAATTTTAGATCAGAGTATTTCTGTTGAATGCAATAGGATTCTTCCCCACCACCCCATTTTCAAAAGGTTGTTCTTGGGTGATCCTCTTCTGCCCACCCCAGGCAGCGCCAGAGTGCCTAGAGCACAGCATGTCTTAGTAAACATTTCCTAAACTACTTCATGTGACCTACCCCTCAGTGCGTATATGTATATTTATAATAATTAAGTGGTGAAGACGTTATTTTATTTTGAGATTTTTTTAACAGACTACCTACCTTCAATTTGAGGTGATAGGATGTACCCTGAGTGTCCCATGGCATTTTCCAATGCCAGAGGCTATGTCCCCAGTGCATCTCATGTACTAGGTCGCACATGGTAACACTTAGATATTGGCTAAAGCCTAGTCAGTGAGAACAGGGAAAAGACTTTGTTCAATGAGTATCAAAAGATCTGTGGCCCTCTGCCCCTGTAGTTTCAGTCAAACCTGATATCAGATGTCTTCTTAGTAGAGCTTCTTGACTCTAGATTCATTTTTTAAAGTGGCTGGGTAGATAAATCAGCAAGTAGATAAGGATTCAAATGAAAATAATCCCAATGGGGCCGACCCCGTGGCGCACTCAGGAGAGTGGGCGCTGGGAGTGCAGCGGTGCTCCCGCCGCAGGTTCGGATCCTATATAGGAATGGCCAGTGCACTCACTGGCTGAGCGCGGTGCGGGCGACACCACACCAAGGGTGGGGTGACCCTTACCGGTCATGAAAAAGACAAAAAAAAAACCCAATAGTAAGCAATTTGAACTAAAATGCTCATTGATAAGGGACTGATTAGAGATTAAGTTTGGGCCATTAATAGAAAAATCTCAGATATTTACAAATGATTTTGTCCTAATTAGTAACATGAGAAAATGTTCATCACATATTCTTATGTGAAAAATGTTTACAAAATTGTTTCCTTTTTTTGAAGATATATAATATGCAGATGAAGCAAGAGATGAGTGAAAGGAGGAGAAGGAGAAAGATACTGGGAAAATATATAATAAAAATGTTAACATTTGTCATCTCTGAGTTGTTCATACTTTCTAAATTAAAATTTTCTTTAAAAATCTTCCAAAGTTTTTAAAATTACATTTTAATTTGTGAAAGAAAGAAAAGAAAAGAAAATAATCCCAATGAATTAATACAGAAGCCCTCTTTTATGAAACCTCATCAATGGGCTCGAGTGAAATTCATGCTGATACCAAGAGCTGATTAGCTATTTGCAACTAAGAGAAGCACCCTTTCTCCTTTTTATAATTGCTGTTTTAACTGCGTTGATGTTACAAGAACAATTTATTAACTGTTTCTTATGTGCCGAGCATAGTAAATATGAGGGTACTTCAAAAAGATTTTGGAAAGATTCATATTATCTTTTAATTCTATTTTTCCATGAACTTATTGAAGTACCCTAGTATAATCTCATCCAATCTTTATAACAACTGGATGAGGTAGCTAGCAATGGTAGAACTGGACTCAAAGCCCAGTTCTTGACCACTATGCCATAAACTAAAATCTAAGAGAGGTATCTTATTCCCGATTAGCCTAAATCAATGTGCGTCAATTCTCCACTATTTTCTAGAAGTAGAGGAAAAGAAAAAATGTTTTATGCAGAAGATACAAGTTTGCATGACAAATTAAAGGACACCCTTACCCACTTCATCCTACATGCTCCACTCCCAAAAGAGCCTCCCACCCATGCTCTGGGGTGAGACTACCCGCAGTCTCATCACCTTTGACTCCCACATTTTTATCTCCATTATTATCCTAAAAGAGAATTCATGTTCAAAATAATGATCTTGAAGAATGGCAAGGCTCTCAATCATCAAAGGAAGATTCCAGCTTTATACTTACTAAGGGAAGAGCAGTCCAGAAAGTTGGAATTGTACTGTATATGAATTCTGTATGTGCACAAAGGATATGTTGGGTTCACGGAGGAACCCTCTTCCGTAATTACTGATTGTCACGGATACCTCCAGATAAACACCAGATGTTAAGACTGAGAAAACCTCCCTGACTTCTCTCTCCAAAATTTGCAAATGCATCTAAAATAATTATTTAACCATTGTTTAATCAAGCTTCAATTGTTTATTTAAAATGTTCTAACATTCTTTCTTCCTTACTAGTGATAAAAAAGGAACCGTCAAACATTACCATGTGCATACAAACGCTGAGAACAAACTATACCTGGCAGAAAACTACTGTTTTGATTCCATTCCGAAGCTTATTCACTATCATCAACACAATTCAGCAGGTAACTTACTTCAGTTTTTCTTCTATGGGTCCTTGTCAATAAATATCAGTTTTCTTGAGTACTACTGAGCCTTCTAATATTCTTAATTATATAGGGAACCATGAAAGTAGGAAAAAATGCTCTCAAGACCTTTGCCTGCTGTGATTTTTAACTTACATTTCCTGGAATACAACATGATACACTCTATAATGCAGGAAAGAATGAAGTGGAGTGAGTTGAGTGACTTAGAAGAAGAAATTTTCTCTGAAAATATTTGTAGATTTTTTTCTGCCTATAGAAGAAAGTTGATTATAAAATTCAAATATTATAGAAATATATGTCATTGATGTATAACCACCATGGACAAATTGGTGTCTATTATGACATCTTTTGCATGCTGATACTAACACTTATTATTTGTTGTGTATATAAATATAAATGATATATATATAAATTACATTTTTACAGAGATGAGATCATACTGTTTGGCTTGTTTTCTCTCTACTCAACATGTCTTAGAGGTCTTTCCCTGCAAATACGTACAGCTTACTTTGGTCTAGTTCACAGCTACATAGAATTCTGTTGCAGACTTACCCCGTAATTTATTCATCTGGCCCTCTATTGATTAACAGTTGGATCATGTCCAACACTTTTACATTACCATGGGTGTTTCAGTGCACAGTCCTGCACGCAATGCTTTGCACACCCATATGATTGTTTCTATCACCAAATTCCTACAAGTGAAATTTCTTAGAAAAAGGCTAAGAATATTTAAAATTTAGACATTTTTGAATGCTTTTCAGAAATGTACAGTCCCACTAACAGGAGTTTGTCTCATCCTCACCAACACTGGGTTCTATTATGCTTTTAAAATTTTGCCTAATCAACTGGTGAAAATATAAAAAGAAACCCTCTCCATTTTCTAGAATACCGTCACTTAAGAGAAGTGACTGGGTGAATTTCCACCAATGAGTTAAAATAATCCATGGGCTCGGTGTCAAATCTGTGCTACTATATCTGATTAATTGCATACCCGTAGGTAAATTGGCCTTACTTCTGGCTCTCATTTTGGTTATTATTTGTATTTTCCCTTTACCCCAGTTTCCTCAATTGTTTATTTTAACCTGTAGCACCACAAAAACACCTGTTGGAAAAGGTATATAAACAGACATCTCCAAGTGAAATGATTCTGTTTCAGAGGATGCACAAGAGACTTCACTGGGTATAGGAAGAAAATATTTAAATGTTTATTTAGATATGTTTTTTAAAATCTCATTCATGGTGTGATTCACACAACGCATCATTATAGCAGTAGCTGTATATATATATATATACATTTCAAAGGAATGTGCTAATTTAAAATTTTTATTTATTCATTTATTTATTTTTTGGCTGACTAAAGATGCAGGATTTTAAAAGTTTGGAGACTGCTCATATGAAAAGCAAACAAATATATAGAAAAAGGAAGAAGAGAAAAAGTACATGTGTGATAGTTTTCATGATTTGGACAATATCCCACATTTAAAGCAAGAAACATACATATTATGATGATTTTAAATCAGTTTTACCGTAACTCTATGTAAACAATTAAAACGACTTGATCATTTAATAAAACTTAATAATAGGTTCAATTTTTTAAATCCAGTTTATTTTTTGTACCCTTCTGTATTTTTTATTTTTTACTTTGTACCCTTCTGTATTGTTTTAATTTTTTGCCAAATGTGTGTGCTGTGTGTATACATGCTTAAGTATAGTACTGTAAAAGATTTCATCAAGCAACTAACTTCTATGGATTTTTAAAAATCACATAAAGTGGTTTATTCTTTTAACTTTTGCTTTGCATTGAGGTAATCAGTCCAGTCAAGCAAATTAATACAACTACAGGATGAACACAGCTGGAATGGATTCTATCGTGGCATTACAACACCCTGATCTCCTTGTTTTCAGCCACTCTGGAGAGAGAGTAGTTGTGAGCCAGTGTTAGGTAATGCGATGTGCTATGAGGTAATGATGTGATGATATGATGTGGATTCTATTGCAGGCATGATCACACGGCTCCGCCACCCTGTGTCAACCAAGGCCAACAAAGTCCCCGTCTCTGTGTCCCTGGGAAGTGGTATGTACACACCCTTGGGCTCTTAAACTCCATTTCTAATCTTTTTGGTTTGAAAAATAAGTGGTTAATTTAATGAAAAAGGGGGGAAAGACAGGAAGGAGTTCTCTGATCAGATTGTGCCATGGAGGGCTTCAGCCCTAATATAGTTGCTTGTTTCCTTAACAACAACAAAAAAATATTCTGTCCTCCCAAACTAAATCTGTAAGCTCCCCAGCATTACCAAAAAGATTGTCAAAGTTTTCCTCTTATTAGACCCTACCATTAGACTCTAGCATCCTATTGCCTGTCCTTTCTTTTTCCCGGATTCTGTGCCTGCTTAGTGGAGCCAGTCTTCAACCTTGTGTGTTTAAGATAATGACATCCACCCAGACCACAGATTAAATTTGTTTTATAAGAAAATCTAATGATATTTTACCAACCTAAGGGCATTAGCGTGTTTGACACTGACTATCTCCAAGATGCCTCTAGTTGGCAAAGTGCGTTTGCTCTGAGATTTCTTATCAATTACTGTCACTGCCTTGAGAACAGTGCTGGGTGGTGTTATCACGTGGGTTTTTTAAATTGTCAACTAAAGGGGGTTTTTCTTAAGTTATCAACTTAAAATAAAAAGTCTTGCTGTTCTTTATATTGTCGGTGTTAAATTCTCATTAGAGAGGAAATCTCTTGGGAAACCATTAGCCTCAAAGTCTTCTATGCTCATCTTAAAGAGTGTCTGTCTTGCCTTATTAGGAATTTGGGAACTGAAAAGAGAAGAGATCACTCTGTTGAAGGAGCTGGGAAGTGGCCAGTTTGGAGTTGTCCAGCTGGGCAAGTGGAAGGGGCAGTATGACGTTGCCGTCAAGATGATCAAGGTGGGCTCCATGTCGGAAGATGAATTCTTTCAGGAGGCCCAGACCATGATGTAAGTTTCTTCTGAGGAATGGCAGCTTAGCTCTCACTGTGGGAGGTCATTAGCACTACTAGGCCTGTCCCTAATATTTGCAAGGCCAGGAACAAGAGTCCACACATCATATCTAGCTCTTTCCGGTTCTTTGAGGGGCCTCAGTACTTATGTGCAGACACATCATCAGTACATCCAAGCTCCCTGCCTGTCTCCCACAAACAATTATCTGTTGGCTAATGATCTTGGCTAGGGACAGCATGGTTTACCCTTGAGGGGAAAGACCAAGGAAGAATCTGCACAGGCCTTGGAAGAGGCCTCAGGACTATGCGAACAGGGGATTCCAGAGTTCTGGTACCCCAAAGGTGGCTGAGAAAGGGACATATAGGCTCTGACTAGACATGTCTTCTTGGCCTTGTGGCCTCCTTGCCCTGTGGGGAGGTACATGGTGGGATGAGGGACAGAGTGGGGCTATTACGTAAGACTAAGAAAGTACTGAAAACTAATGCTCTGCTGACAATATACTTTTCCTTCTTGTTACCTTCAATACAGTCTGGTAAAAATTCCTTTCTCACCCTACTTCTTTCCTCACCTGATAAATGAAGATACCCCGTCTAATATGGTATGTTAGACAAGCACGGTCCTCAATTCTTGGCAATATATGTGTGTTCTCTTTCTCTTTTTGTCTCTTTTGTCTCTCTCTCTCTCTCTCTCTCTCTCTCTCTCTCTCTCTTCCCCCCTCTGTCCCTCCCTCCCTCTCTCTCCTTCCCTCCCCCTCATCTACCTCATCTATATAATTCTGTCTCTTCTTGCCAACATGGTGAATCAGACTTTGTAGGGTGACCAACCACCCAGGTTTGCCTGAGACTTTTCTGCGTCCTTGGAAACCCCTCAGTCCCAGGCAAACCAGGACAGTTGATCACTCTGCTTTTAGGCAACCAATTAGCATGGTATGAAAAACAATGTTACAGCAGGGCTTTCATCACAGATAACTGAAATCATAAATCCTAGCCTGCTACAGATTGAGAGCACTTTTAAAAATTGTACTTAAACACTTAAATAGTATTCACAGGCATTTCTCTGAGAACTTAACTCATTCAATTTTCATAAGAAGCCTTGAGAGATGCACCATTATTATCTTTGTTTTATGGGAAACTGAAGCACAGAAATGTTAAATAACTTGCCCAAACTCACCAAACTAGTAAAAATAGTAAGGCAGAGATGCAAACCCAGGCAGAAGTTCCAGTGTCTGTTTCCTAGTCATTCCTTTATGAAGACCAAAGAAACCAGGAAAGTCACAACAATCACTCTTACCATAATTGCAGAATTGTTTGGAAACAGGAGTTCTATGTGAATATAAGCCTTTGGCCAGGGCTGACTTCATGGACATATGTGACCTGCACAGTTGCAAGGGCCCCCATACTTAGAAGAGCTCTATGCTTGGCTTAATGCTCTGCTGTCACTGTCTTGAAATACTTAATAATTTTTAAACAAGTAATCCAAATCCCAAATGTAATGTTAAACTGAGGTCTATCACACAGGGAATATCAATTGACATGATGTTCCCACCGTGAGCCACCTGGGCAGTGACTGAATTTGCTCAAGCAATACCCTTAATTGGGTGATAGCTCTTTGTCCCACCACTAGCCTTCCCTTTAAAGGGAGCAGTGCCATGCAGGTCTCTAAAACTGCTGAAAGATACATGACTGAGCTCATCTTCTTGAGTAACATGGTAAGCCATGTTTCTATGGTTCAATTAAGAAGGAAGAAAATAACTGAAGATTTCATAAATTCTCATTTATTTAAAAATTTAAAAGTTGACATATGTTAAATTTAAATCGACTTTACATATCTGAACATTAAAGAATCATCCTGGAAAATGATATAAATAGATAAATCACATAAGGACAAGTTGATGAACTTATAAAGACTGAGCATCCATCCCATTGTGACCTGCCAGAAGTACTCTATCATGTGGTTACTATTTTCTAAATTTATTATTGAAAAAAAAATGTAACAATAAGGTAAAATGATATTTTTTCTTTTTTTTAATTGAATCATAATTGATTATACGTATTTTGGGGGCTCAACGTTGATGTATGTTGATCAAATCAATGTTATTAGCATGCACATTATTATAAATCATACTTATTCTTTATGCTCCTTATCCAATCTCTCCCCATCCCCCTCCCTGTCCCTCCCCCCCAACAACCCTAGGTTTCTTCTCATGAAAAAGTAATGGTTACTCTGTTGATTTGTTGTCTAGATGATCTGTTCAGTGCTGAAAGAGGTGTTTTCAGGTCCCCCACTATTATCGTAGAGCAGACGGTTCTTCTATCACTCTGGAGTAGGCTTTGTGGAGAGAGACATTCTCTTCTTTTCTTTGGTCTCCACTGGTGACTCCTTGTTTCAATGCACCTGAGTGGCAGGCCATCGGCACAGTAGTTGTGGCATCTAGCCACTTTTACAGCAGTCATGGCTATTGCGGTGGCTGTGGTGGGCCACCCACATGGAGCTGGTGGGGTGCTAAATTGTTGCTGGGGTTGCCAATGTCTGATATGAGGCAGCACTTTTTACCTGAAAAGGCAATTGTGCTCCCAATATCATGTCCTAAACTTTTTCCTCTCCTTCTCGTTCAAGTAGAAGGGGGGAAATTAAAAAAAACAAAAATCTGAGAGGGATTCTTTTTCAAGATACCTGGAAAATGGAATGTGGAAATGCAGTACTGAACTTTGAAAATCTGTTATTTCCAGGAAACTCAGCCATCCCAAGCTGGTTAAATTCTATGGAGTGTGTTCAGAGAAATACCCCATATACATAGTGACTGAATATATTACCAATGGCTGCTTGCTTAATTACCTGAAGAGTCATGGAAAAGGACTTGAACCCTCCCAGCTCTTAGAAATGTGCTATGATGTCTGTGAAGGCATGGCCTTCTTGGAAAGCCACCAGTTCATACACCGGGACTTGGTAAGCAAAGCCATCAGAAACTGAAAGAAAGGAAAGGAAGCAGTCCACAGCTCCCACCTCCAGGGATGGGGCCATTGGGAAGGATGGCAAGGAACCTCTTTCTCTTTTACTTTGCTCGCTTGTGACTTGCTTAAGCACATGACACTTTTATAATAAAAATCACAGCTTTAGAACAAAATATCAGGAGTACAGAAAGATGAGTAAAAAGAGAATAAGCCATCAAAATCTAGATAGCTGTGCTGTGGTATGAAGAATAGACAGAATGGAAAGACTCTGGCCAATTTAGTGTTTCTGGGAATCATTAAACCCAAGTTGACCTTTACTCTGGGAAGGGCTTAGAGCTAATGCAATCATTTGATAGAGTAACTGAAAATACAAAAAAAAAAAAAGAACGGGAGAGAAAGAATTTGTGCTTGTCTTTGGGGTGGGGTGGGAGAGGGGAGTGTTTTGGTTGGTATTCACTGGGATTTATCTTTAGAGATTTTCTTGTGCTGAACAGCACACGTGCCTTGCACTCTAGGCCAGTGCATTCTGTATGTTACCAGCATGGCGTTTATGCCTTCAAAGCATCTATTAATGCACAGTATCTAGTGATGGAAAGGGAGCCCCTAGAAATTTCTCCTCTCCCCTTGATAAGCTAAGGTTTTGTGTTTAAAGCATAACACTTTTCATATTGTTTGACAAGGATGGATGTTTGCATGAAACCCTCTTAGGAGCACATTTTCATTTTGAAAAATTGGAAATTGCAAAGGAAGAAAAGACAGCTTCAGAGCATTTGGGTTTATGATAGGCAATCTTAGACTGTGCTGAGAATTCTGATAAAAAGGAGGAAAATGTCTGACTCTGATGTGAGGAGATCACTTTTACTACTGGGTGATTTTGTTTTTCCTCCAAAGGCTGCTCGGAACTGCTTGGTGGACAGTGACCTCTCTGTGAAGGTATCTGACTTTGGAATGACGAGGTAAGCCAATTCCAAAGGGAAAACCAAGGAAAGAGGGATTTCCATTCACCTTTGAATGTCATCATAATTGAAGGCCTTGTGGGGATATAGAATTGGGGGCTGAGAAACCTGAGTCTCCCCATACTGCCTCTGACTACCTGTGAATCACATTTTACCTCGTCTCTTCACTGGTGAGACGGGACTGTTCTTCAGAAGTTATCTGAGGTTACGTTTAGTTCCCTCAACAACGATAAATATTTTCTAAACTTATGAATAAATTCCATGAAAGACCCTAGATATTTAGATACAATATGTTACAGCCATATTGTTTGGATAAATATTTATAATACATATTTTAACTCAATCAAGGCTCCTCTAGTCCTTTCTGTTTTATAGAGTTTTTAAAAATCTATATTCAAATGAACAGAACATTAATCCTAGGAAAGTTTTTGTTGTGACATCATTAAATTGTCTGTATCACCAAGTAACTCACAAAAGTAGACTGAGGTTCTCTTGGTGGGCATTCTACCACCACTTCGTGATTTGGAGAAAGTACTGTTTTTTATTTCCTTAATTCTGAATACTCGTACTGTTTAAGCCTCAGAACAAGTTTTCACAATTTTTCATAGGAGATGAAGACATATATGTTGGCTTTCTAGTCAACAAATGTTTATTGAGTGCCTACTGAATGCCTTGGCCCTACAGGAGAAACTGATTGAATGGGGTAGTCCCTGTCCTTAAAATGCCTATAGTTTAGTCTAGAGGGCAAGCAAATATTCCTGACATTGAAACAAAATACAGCTATAAAGTTGTGCTGACTCAACATAAGCTCATGTAATTCTGAGGAAGAATAATACAGTTTAAAAGAGATCTGAAAAGTTGACCAAGTCTATCTCCATAGATAGCAAACGTGGACCTAAAATGCCCTAGGAGGATCTGCTTTTTCATGACTTCTCCAAAATTCAGTATTAGAGCGTGCTTTTTGATCCCAGTGGCACAGACCATAGGAGCTATTGTAATTCCTCTGGGACCCCTCAATATTGGTAAAGTGTCCCTTAACTGTGTGCTACCTGCTATCACTCCAACGACCATACACTGAGTCTCCAACACGGACACTCCAAATGTGTAGCTCTCTCAAGGGCAAGAAAAAAATCTGCTCACAGCTCCTTAGGGCAGAGAGAAGCTCCTAGGACAGGGGAACAGATCCCTGCTTTTGTTCTCAAAGAAGGAATGTTGGTTGTAATGTCAGCATCCAGGGAACATGCTGTCAAGTTCTCCATAGCTTTGGAAAAGGGAGACAAAAGTCTTGTTCTGAGTTAGGGATCCTGGAGGCCAGGCAGCTAGCCCTGTTGCTCATGAAGCTCTGTAGCCACATCACTTAGATGCCTGTGACTTAATTTGGTCCTGTTAATTTGGGGAAAGTTTAAGTCACAAGAAGAATGATCTTTCCAGCTAGCTTTTTTCTGATGTTTTTAATTACAGTAGGGATCTCTTACACACTCTGGTGTGTAAAGCTTTCCTACAAATTGTATCAAAAATTTCAGTTTCCATAATTTTCATTTTCCTATTTTCTCTAGTAGAGTCATTATGTTTTTGCTTTTGATGTGGTTTTGTGGGCAAATATATGGTATTACCTCCTCAATTATATAAATGATATGTACTTGTTATAAGAAATATAACAGTAGCGTCTAAAGCAAAAGTCAAATTTGCCTCCACTCCATCCCATTTTCAGTAGCTGGAGTAACCACTGCTGACATGTTTGGTGGCTGTCCTTTCAGATCTTACTCTTAAATATACCCAATTATATAGACTAATATGTACATTTACTGTTCGTTCCCACAAAAAATGGAATCACATTATACGTCCGTGCTGTTTTGCACATAATCATATACCATAAGCATCTTCCTATTTTGGTAAATATAGAGCTATCCAATTTTTTAATGTCTGCATAGTATTCTATTGTATTAATATACCGTAATATACAAGGGTACTTCAAAAAGATCATGGAAAAATAAAGTTAAGAAGTACTACTAATCCTTCCATGAACTTTTTGGAGTGCCTTATATTTAATTATTCCTCAACCTGGGAACATTGAGGTTGCTTTCATTTTATCGTATTTACAAAGAACATCCTTGTACATATATTTTTATGGTTTTGGTATCTCCATAGGATATTTTTGATCACACTGTTTATAACAGCAGAAGATTAGAAGCAACACTTACACAGTTAAATTATGTTAATCCATAAGAGGAAATATTATTCATTAAACACGATGTGGCAGTAGAAAATGTAACCACATGGGAAAGTGCTTGTGATATGCTGTAAAAGGAAAAATAAAAGCAAATCTCAATACAACAGAAACCCAATTTTGCTCAAATTACATATATAAAAAAAGATCAGAAAGAACAAGCAAAAATCTATCTTGAGCGATAGAATTACAGGTTACCTTTGAGGTGGGATTCTGAGTTATTTTATTTTTACATTTTTGTGTTTTTCTGTACTTACCAAACATTTTGCATTCAGGTGTTGCTATTTTCAAAGGTTGAGATCATTTTTAAATACAAATCATAAGCAGCCTCTGTCTAAGATCACACATTAAAAGGAAGCAAAAGATCCAGAAAACCGAGGCAACGGGCCGAGACTCTGGGTGGCTCTGTGTTCTTCAACAGCCTGTGCCACCACAGCTTAAGGTCTGTGTTGATGTTTTCTCCTGCAGGTATGTTCTTGATGACCAGTATGTCAGTTCAGTAGGAACAAAGTTTCCAGTCAAGTGGTCAGCCCCAGAGGTGTTTCACTACTTCAAATACAGCAGCAAGTCAGACGTATGGGCATTTGGTAAGGATGTGGCCACATAGGACCCGGCCCCGTTTCGTAAGCCAGGTTCCACAATGGGAAACCACAAGAGCAGCAACATCCATCCTTAAAAGGCCCTTGAGCATTTACAAAATTACACCTATGGCCTGAGAAAAGCAAGAGGTTAAAGAAGATGATTTACTTTCTTGGGTCGGGCGTTAGGACGTCTTCCACACATTGTGCAATTTACATCCTGCTAGCACATCCTCATAAAATCCAAAGGGATAAAAGCTTTTCCAATGAAGATTTCAAACAGTTTCTTAAAAGGACTCATTGAAAAATCCAAGTTTGCTCAAAGTTCAAAAAGTTGAAGGGCTTAAAATGAAGTCACTGGTTTTCTGCATGAAAGTAACTGTGATAACCAGTCTCATCTGAATTGTCCAATTTTAGTGGCATCCCAGTGTAAACACCTGGCATAACTCGGTACTTTCTTTGGCTCATACCTAGTTTCAAGTAGTCTCCTTTTCGTGTTAAAATTTATATTTTAGAGCAGGGGTAGGTAAACTACAAACCAGGGCCAAATCAGGTGACCTGTTTCTGTAAATGAAGTTTTATTGGAACACAGTCATGCCCATTCATTTATAGATGGTCTATGATGATTGTGTAATACAGCAGCAGAGTAAAGTAGTTGCCACAATACTGCATGACTTGCAAAGCCTAACATGCTTACTGTGTGGCCCTTTACATGAAAAGTTGGCTGACTCCTATTTTATTAAAAGATTTATATTAAAATGTAGTAAACATAATTAGAAAGGGAAACAATTCTTAAATTGTAACAGTGTAGATTTTTTAATATTTCTCTATGTTGTAAAAATGTCAGGACTATTTTCAATTACTGTCAGATGGGTTGAGGATAAATAATTCAAATTATCATAAAGTTATAAAATATACTAACGATGACTGAGACCTAATTTTACGCCTGTCTTAGTCCATTAAGTGTAATTTGACTTACTGTTTGACACCTGCAATACTGCCTGAAAAAAGGAAAGTTTAGTTAGCCATTTATTTTTCTATGTGACACAATATTTTAAAAATAACTATTCCCTTCATATAAGTGACATTGTTCATTGTAAAAATTAATCAAATATACACAGAAAAAGGAAAAATCACAAAGATAGCATTTTCGCGATTACTTGGTATCATTTTGTGCTGATTGACTTCTGTACCTTGTTGTCAAAGTTAGATTCAATATCCATGCATCAGCTGATATGCCTCATTAATTATATTTAAAAAATCAGTATCCTATTCAATAGTTACAGCTTGGTTTTGACCAAAAAGTAGCATTACCCAGCTTGAATATTCACCTTCTGAAACAGAACTTGGTTCCAGATATTTTCTGGCTGTTTACAAACACGAAATCTATTCCTAAATAATTTGTCTCCATTGGAAATATCCTAAGTGAACAAGGGCCTCTGAAAGCAATTTCCAAAGAGGAGCCTCATAGATATTTTGAACAATAACGTTATACTTGAAATAAGTTTGTAGCCTTCCAAAGAGAAAGTCGTGAGGGAGCAGCATTCTTGTGGATTGTTGTTTTTGAATGTGTTTTTTTTTTTTAAAGCCACAACAACTTGTAAGATTGCTTTATTATAAATATTTTAACATAAAATCTGTAGCCGTAAAGTCAGAGAAGGCTTGGAGTTAGTACCTCTGTTATGATTCTAGAACAATTTTCTTCCTTCTTAACACATTTCTTGTTTTCCAAGATTGTGAAGCTGGCTAACTGTTGAAATTCTCTGGCCTTAGCCAGTACTGCACAATGGCCACCATTTAGAGAACACTTAAAATGTCCCAGTATTCTTTTAAGTGCTCTACATGCTTTATCCTAGTTAATCCTCACAGCAAGTTCATGAGATGCAAGTACCCCATTTTACAGACAGGAAAGCTGAGGCCGAGAGGGATTAAGAGAATTAGCCTGTACATGGCAGAACTCAGCCTCAATGGCCGCATCTCATTGATCCCAAATGCGACCCTCTTGACCACCATGACCAGAACTTGGGTTCTTAACCCAGAGACTACAGTGCCCTGGATAAGCTTTGGAGGACTGTGAATGTCCTGCAGTTGTCAACGTGAGGCCCCAGCCGCCTCCTTGGAGCAGCTCAAGAACTTTGGTCCCACGCAGCTTCCTCTGTGACTGTCCTTGCCATTCACACATTTATGAACAAGCACAGGTGCACAGGTCTCAGGGACCCTAGGGAAGAGACCCTGGGCTCTGGAAGTACTGCTGCAGGCCCACCCTCCATGCGCCGCCCTTTTCACTAGGACTCATTTCCCAGGGATCCCTCACTCTGACTCACAGCCTTCCCGACCTGGTGTGTGAAGCTCATTCCACAAACCTTCTGACATCAGATCTCTTTCCTTTCTGTCTGCTGGCCACGCCTCCTGTGGTGCAGGAATCCTGATGTGGGAGGTGTTCAGCCTGGGGAAGCAGCCCTATGACTTGTATGACAACTCCCAGGTGGTCGTGAAGGTCTCCCAGGGCCACAGGCTCTATCGGCCCCAACTGGCATCAGACACCGTCTACCAGATCATGTACAGCTGCTGGCATGAGGCAAGTGCACCAGTGGCGTGAGCTGGAAGGGTCCCAGGCGCGTCCAGTGTGGTTACTGCATAAGGTTTTTTTGAGAGAAAGTGTCTGCTACAAAGCAGGTGAAAATAGCCCTGGGCCCCTGCCCTTGAATGTTTGTCATTTAAAACAAGCAGTGCAGGTGCTGACAATTTATTGAACAGCTTGTGTTTAGCACTGTTCCAAGAACTTTATAAATATTAACACATATATTCATCAGGGGTCACTCTATGAGATACTGTTATCATTGCTAAAACTAAAAGAAGAGGAAACAGAGGTTCAGAGAGCTTAAGTGACTTGCCCAAGGTCACACAGCTAGTAAGAGGCAGGCTGGCTAGCACCAGGGTTCCTGTTCTTAACCACAACACTCTGGAGTCTCTCCTCAAGTACAAAAGAGAGAACATCTAACCACATGTAGAGAACTCACGATGGACACCGTCCTGTCCTCTCTTCCTCCACCTCCCAAACACTGAATAAAAGCATTGCATGCAGCTAGAGGATAAGGGTATCTTATAGGGAAGACATGCAGCTGAAGTTGCAGAAGATTAATTTGCAAAGCATCTACTACGTTTGTAGAACTAATGGTGGATGTTAAGGAAGTATGAGACTCCCTCTCTGCCTTCACTGAACTCAATGTCTTCACACACACACACACACACACACACACACACACACACACACACACACACACACACACGTGCTTAAAACACCAAGCAGTTTCTAATCATACACCCAAATTAGAAAGAAGGAAAAATACAAGAAGAGTTCAGAGGAGAGAGAGACCAGCTTCCCAAATGCATTGGTGTCTGAGCCAAATCAGGAAATCTCTGCAAAATCTCTTAAGTACCTGAGTGTAGACATTGTCAAAGGGGGCCCAGGTGAGAATAGCATGAGCAAAGGGGTGGACGCAGGAATAAGCACGATGTCCTTGGCTGGAGCTATTGTTGGAAGGGCTGGAAATATGTTTGGAAAGAGTACGTCTAGTCCAGATTTTGCAATCTGAATGACAAGGAAAGGAGTGTACTGGGGAGCAATTGAAGACTTTTGAGTAGTGGCCTGATAAAAGAGAGCTTTTAAGAACAATTAATCTAAGAGCCTGTATCCCATAACCATTATATAGTATTTCTTCATTGATACAAGGGCCTAACGCTACATTCATTCATTCACTAGTAAAAGACACTGGCGCAGTGATTAAGCATGTGAATTGTGGAGCCAGAATATCAGGCTTGAATCCTGCCTTGATCACTTACTAGCTGTATGACCTTGTACAAGCTTTTTAACATGTCTGTGCTTCACTGTGAAATAGTACTTACCTCATAGGGTTACTGTATGGATTGAATGAATTAATATTTTAAAGTTCTTAGAATGATGCCTGGTAGGGGCCGAGCCCATGGTGCACTCGGGAGAGTGCGGCGCTGGGAGCACAGCAGCACTCCCACCACCGGTTCAGATCCTATATAGGGATGACCGGTGCGCTCACTGGCTGAGCAAGGTGTGGCCGGTCTCAAAAAGGACAAAAAAAAAAAAAAAAAAAAAAAAAAC